>NW_024962269.1:13258845-13400955 GCF_019238085.1 Lagopus leucura | reverse complement strand
TTTTTTTTTTTTTTTTTTTTTTTTTTTTTTTTTTTTTTAATTATGCCAGCTTAACCTAAAGAAAATACTACCTAAATTCCAGATTATGGTGATGAATACACATCAGCTACTTTCTTAGATCTGCTTTGCTGCTATTCCAAATTCTGGTTAAAATTATGGACTCCATTCTGATCTCAGATCCCACAGAAATTGAAAATCCGAGCTGCACACACACTGTTAAACTGAATAACATCACCAAGTTGAGCATTTAAAACTACAAGCGATGAATTGCAGAGCACATGGTAGATTAAGGCTTAAAAGACAAAGCAGAATAAAACCCATACAAGTTTTTTCCAGGGTTTTATACAGCCTTGCTAAACAACTAAAAAACAGTTTAGGGAACAAATGGCAAGCAATGCACGTGTCCACAGAGGAACAGTTGTCATTCAGCAAAATCTCTGGCACAATTAAAGTAAAGGAACAGGGTGTAAGCTCAATATTGTTATGTCCATATATCATTGGTGGAAAAGTAATGGGAAATGAAATTATTTGTTAGAATGCAATTTAGGGAATCTGATAGGTTGTCCATTTTATTCAATTTATAATTAAGATAGTGTTTAAATTTGAAATGAATTCTATATATGCATGTTCAATAGGCTACAGCACAACAATAAGAATGGAATCACATCTCATTTTATCATAAATTGTGTAATAAGCGATAAGGTAAAAACTAGGGCTAAAATCCTCCCAGCAAAAATGAAAGAGAGCGACCTCAATTGCCCTAATTCATTCTGCTTTTTTTCTTTCTTTCTTTCTTTTTTTTTTTTTTTTTTTAAACTCTTCATTTTCCCTCTGTTCACATTATTAGCTTACACATGAGTGCATTATTAGAAAATAACAAAGCCAAACAGGGAAACTTGGAAGAAGCAGGAGATAGGATCCCCTCTACAGCTGAAAGGTATTCTCATTTCATTTGTCAGGAGTTGCAAAAATAGTTTTATTGCCATGGAAGGACAATGACCTCTCTCTTTCAACAAGCTTGGTGGTTGGTCTTTTGATGGAAAAAACTGGGGGATACAACATCTGGTAATTTGTGTTACTGAGCTTAGCTGAGGTCTTAACGATGTAAGCAGATTATTTCTGAAGAAGAACAAAAAAAATTCCGGAAGACTCAATGAACTATTTAAAGTTATTAGCTGGTGCATTCTGGCACTTCAACACTCTTTTGGATTCCTTTTCCTTTTAGACATTTGCCTTCTGATCAGATTGTTCTAATAGAGCTCCACCACCTTTCTACCTCACCACGCTCTTCTGGTGGTCCATGCCTGTTCTATCATGCATGTTAAGTCCCCCAACCCTTTTTTTTTTTCTTCCCCCTCCATTATAAGAAAGTTGATTATTTTTCTAACTTCATTTTCCCCTATAAAGCATGAAGAACTTGTGCTATACTTACTGAGCTGCTGCACAGGTCAGAAAGACTGTACAGTATAGATAGCAGCAGTTAAGCTCAGATTAAGAAATAAAGGAAGAAAAATTGATGGGTGGAGAATGAAGGAAAAGAGAAATTGTGTACCTTTGACAAATATTCTGTGCTGAAAGCAAATATTTCAAAGAAAATATGCTCTACTCTTTGACAACTGTTTTCCATGCCTTAAACTGATTTATGATTCTAGCTCTTATTCCTCCAAACATTTTAATTGCCAATGGAGTAGCAGTCTGAAACATCTGACAAGTTCCACTATTCTATAGGCAACAGATCCATATTTCTCAACACATATGCAAATGATGTAAGAGCAAGTTAAAATTACAGACCTGTGGTTCACTGACTGGAAAACCAAAGTCATATTGCTGAGTTGAAGAAATGACCAAGATTTTAAAAGAAGATATCTATTAGATGCCAAAACAGAGCAAAATCCCAGACAAAGTTTAATCTTAAGTCTAACTACAGCTACGATACTTCCTCACAAAGATTTTCTATCATGTTCATATTTATAAAATGTTAGTAGGTAAACGGGGTTTTAAATATGATACCAAATATTTTCAGCAAGGAACTCAGAAAATAAACAAACTCTTCAACCAACATTTTTGGTATCGAAAATTCTCCACAAAGTACATTTGAGGTGGATGCAATGAAGTAAAAGCCCTGTCCTGATCAGCCTTTTTTTTTTTTTAAGACAGTCATGACATTTTTCAAACACCCGTTTCAACAGACTCATAGGAATTTCTAGGAACACTTCAGTCAAGCTTTATTGATGTACACAGTTACTGTTGTGACTTGGAGCAGAGCCCTTGCAGTTGTTTCTATCAGTTGCAGGAGTTAACAGCTAAGGACTTGATTTACATTCAGGTAGAAGTTGACCATTGCTATGAAGGAACATGATATGCTGGGCTATGAGCTTAAAACAAAGCTTAAAGCACTTTCAAGGACTTGCTGATGTGCAGAATACCTCCTTTATTTAAAATGAGAAGATCTCACGGCATTAGGTCACGTCTGTATGACTTGAATACGTCCTTTTGCACAGCTCTTTACCTGTTAATCTCTGTACTCATTTCCCAGTGGAACAAATACTGGATTCATTTTACAGCATTACTGTATCTCTGGAAGAGTAGTTTTGCTACATGATAGTTTTTGAAGCCCTATGTTCATAATTAAGTATCACCTGGTGCTAGAGAGTATCCAGAGCAAAGATTTCCACTGGAGAAGACCTTTTTCTCCCCACAAGAACTGGAGGACTGCTTTTTGTACCACATTACATATATTGAAATGAGCACAGATAGTTACACAACTTGACTTGTAACACAAGTTACGGCAGAGGCACAGCCTGGTATCCACTGCAGTAAAACAACCACTACAAATTCAGGATCTTAAATGTTTGCTTTTCCTCTAGAGTTTTAAATTTAAAAATACAAACTTCTCCAACAAAGCCTGTTACAGCAGGTATTTGCATTTGGAGCACACTGTAAAAATCTACTTAACTCTGGGATGCAGATATACATCCTATTTCTTTTTTATTTGTCTACATAATTAAATGATTTGATTGCAGATAAAAGATAAATATATAAATATATATTTTATAGCTTTACTGGCAAAGCAGTTATCCCAGAACACACATTTTTAATCAGAAGAATAATTTCTGAATTGACACTCTAACTTAATTCTGTATGGCAAGCTAGCTATCTTCGGTCCAGATCCCTATAGCAGTGCAGCCTATCATGGTGTCCCCTAATAACATGATGCACTGATAGAAAGCGTGCCATTTTCTAGCCTTGGCACAAATCAGAAGGTTTATTTATTGAAGTTGCATGTTCTTGCCAGCATACCAAATGCACATTTATGTCAATAGATTGGTATGCTCCATTTACGTTGTGGGCACCAAGGTCTTGGAAGGTCAGGCAATTTGCAGCGCTGTCCCACGGTTACATGGGACCACTGAGATTCTGAAGGCCATAATTCTTCTTTTCCTGCGTACATTATTTTAGAGCTTTGGCCTGTTTGGCCTCTTAGATAAGATCAGTGAATACCAAAATTCATTGCATCTTGGAATGACATGAGGGAATTGATGGAATTTCAAAGTTTCTTTACTGGAAAGATTTGGTGCCTGTGTACTTTCTTAACAGAAAAATAACACAAAAAGTAGGCAGTGCTCTATACAACATATGCAGCACATGTTTTGTTTCAAAAGCCAACTTGAAAGTAGAAGAGAATTTGAGAAACAAAGAAAGACACAGCACGCTGTCATCACTGCTTGCATTGCTTCTTAATAAAGCGGATCTTGTTTTTCTCTAACACCTACTTATTTGCAAGAGTGCCTTATTTCCTATTGTTTACTTTTTAGAAGCAGAGAACTGAAAAATGTTTAGTATCTTAACTCTTCAGAAAACTGTGCATGAAGATTCAAAGCAAGGAGGTGCCACAAACGGTATATCTGTACACTAAAGATTTTCTCTTCCCACGCAGAGTAAAGGTCTCAGACCTTTAGTATCACACAGCATCATGCTGGAAAATAAATAAATGAATAAATAAATCAGCATATTGCTATGCTTTCATTATCAATCTGAAGTGAAACATATCCTCAGACAGAAAGACACAAGACTAAGAACAACACTGGAAGATCTCAGAGGAAGCATAATAGCTGTGGGCTGGGAATCAGGAATACGAAGGAAAAACTCCTAGACTTATTAGAACAATGTGAGAGGAACAGTAGCCCTCAGACAGCTGCTTATTCCCTTCTTCTTAAGACCTCACCTTACGTTCAAAGTTTATTTGAGACACTGGTTTGCCAGACTACAACCAACCACTCAAGAACTCTGTGCAGATAGCAAAGTACCTAGAGGATTCCCTTTGGTTAGAACACTGTGTAACCATCTTTTACAGCAACTTTATTCACATGGCACAAAAACGATGAGCCTAGTGGATGTAGGCATCAAAACATTAAAGCCAAAGTTTGCATTGATTTACACTCCTGGGCAACACTCTGAAAGAGTAAAGATTTCAATATATTTTATGCTATATATGCAGACTATTTTCTTTCTTGTAAATAAAACTGATGGAAGTACAGAATGGAAAATTAGACTTTGTCATTGTGAAACTGTCATGCAGTGAGAATTTTAGGGCTAAATTCTCAAGAGAGTGTCTAAGTAGCAATGTCTTTAAAACGCAGGTATGATCATCACAGTTTCCAAAGCAGGTGCTTGTACTCATTCTGCACTTGCAAATGCAGTGTGTTTACACATGACCATACTCATTTTCTAGGCAAACCTAAGCTCTTCAGAATTGCCATTTATATGCAAAGCTGCCAGCTTCAGTAGCTGACACATGCATCAAGAGAAGGCAAAGTATCACCTTCAGAATAAACTGTTTGACTTGGGTTTGATACACAGGCGTGCAGCAGACTCAAACAAAAAGTAGAATCCTCAGGGCAAGGTGCACTGCTTCTAACATTGCTGAGTATCCACTAGAGTGGGACAGAAAAGAGCTGCATTGCGTAACTCTAAAATGCTACTAAAGTCCTCGAAGAGAAACTGGGTACAGATCTGGAAAGAAGCAGATGCCAGGGCACTTCATGGTGTTGTGCATACAGAAGCATCTTCCTACTGACATGCTTTCAGTTATTTCAAAAGGACCACAATCAGAAAAAACAGTACTCAGAGTCACAAAATCTAACCATTAAAAAAAAAAAAAAAAAAAAAACTAGATGCACAATACTACAAATAAAGCCTCACATTGTGAAGTTTACAATAAGAAGGAAAATAGAAGTATGTTAGAAAGGGGGAAAAGGACTTTTAGCAGGCCACTTGAAAATATGTTTCAAAGCAAACAATCCCAGCAGCTGCCACAAACACTCTTGCCAAGATGGATCCAGCATGAGGATGCAGCCCAAGTAGGGGATGGATGTGTACTTAGCCTTACAAAGCCAAAGTAACGTTATCAAAACTACACTTAAGACACCTAATTCATACCGTAGTGATGGCTTTTGAGATAAACAGGTTGAAAGAAACTTACTTATGGTGACATTCAAAATATAAGCCTGTGAAATACTTTGGAAACAGACCAACAGTATGAAAGATCCCAAATTTACTGCTGCGATATCATCATCAGGTCCTCATCATGAAACATCTATCTAAAATTGGATAGAATGTCCACCTACCCCTCCACCCTGATCTGTTAAAAACCATGAGATGAAGTGAGTTATGTCCCATTAATCTTTCTCATAGAAGAATCAGACAGATGGGCTGGATGAAGCGGAGGTGAATGAAGAGAAGCACCTGCTATTTTCAGGGAGTTGAGGGAAATCAGTAAGAAAAAAATCACAAGTGGGTGGAGAGGGAACAGTATTGCTCTATTACTGGATACCTTCTGAAAAAAAATGACTGATAGGCCTTATGCATCTCTGATAATCTGTGCTCATATCTTCTGGTGGGAAAAAAACAAACAAACATCTCAAAAAACAAGGATGGCATTACAGGTCATGAGTCAAAGAGGCTGATGAGCTGTCAGGAAAAATTACATAGCAGTGTGAAATATATAGGAAAATGTCTAATTGCTGTAAAGAGCACGATAAAAAGAAGTGAAGAATATATGTTCTTGCAGCAAAGGAAGATAATTCTGTCTGAGAAGCCATCTCTGCTCAGAAAAATCACATTGTATGTCCTCTGATTTGCACCTTGAGAAATAGTGGGAGGGAGGAGGTTTGCAAGAAGGATTCTGGAGGAGTTTCTCAATGATATCTTCACTAAACTGAGTGTTTTTCTTACAGACTCAAGAGAAAACTACATTGTTAAAAGTTGTTCTGTTACGCCATTGTACAGGGGCCTTTGAAAGCCTGTCTCAAATGCTGGACAACAGAACTTCCTGGAGTCCTACACTGCTCCAGTGAAAGCAGCTTCCAAGTTTCACAGATAAGTCAACTTTGTAGTTACATACCTTGTTAGGATGAAAAAATGATTATTATTCACTAGCTAAACAGTTTCAATAGAACTTTTTGAATGAATATCTGAGAGCTTTGCTTTAGTGAAAGATTTTTATTAGTGAAGTTTGCTAAGTTGGCTTACTGCCTTCGGACTGCAATACTCAGTGAGGGGAATTACTTCCATTCGTTTCTGATGTACGAAAATCAGACTGTCTTTAAGCATTTGCTAACATATCTAATAAGTCCACTAAAGCATCAGTTAGAACACCACAAGTGAAAATAATCTCCAAATTCAGCCAAAAAGCAAGACTGCCTACACTTTTCCTGAAGTAAATCCTACCTGGGCTGGGGGGAGCATGTGCAATAATCTGAATCTACAGTGGTGTGGAACATACTTCATGGCTTAACAAACTGGAAATGTCTGTCTTCCCACATTTCATTTACGTGATCCTAAACTGAATACAAATTTATAAATATGTTTAGCTGTGCTATAAAACACATTTCTAAGACTGTACTTGTCTTCAAAAGTACTCTGTTTTGTCAAGTTACTTAGCATCTGTTTATGTAATGTTTTTCTTTAAAACCCACTAAAAGGTGTTAATTAAAACTGGGTGATTAGCCCATAATGAACAGTTTAAGCAATTAATGCTACCCCTTTTCTGACCCATGAATTGTCTTTATGCAAAGAGCAAATCTTCTTAAACTTGTTACTGAAAAAATATTAAAATTATTTCTGATTCACAACTCCTCAGTAATCAGTTCGCCATACTTAATAGTCTGAGTGAGAGTAGCACTGGATATTCATGATCTGACACCATGTCATATGACGTTATTTCTATTTCATCATAGGTCACAGAAATGCTTCCACAATCACATTTCATACTGTGTACACAAGATTTTTCTCTCTCTCTTTTTTTCCCCCTGAAAATACTCTCAAGCATTCGCTTGAAATTCTTTCACAATTAAGCAAACTGCCCACTGGAATTTCCCCCTGCTATGAATACAAAATCATGAACTCTTGAAAACGAGAGGGAGATCCACAAAAGTCAGACTGGATCATAAAAACAACAAACGTTAAATATGCAAATAGGAACGAGAAATGTTTCCCACGTGTACCTTGCCTTATCCAGTTCTACATACAAACTTTGGCTCGTTCCAAACGCCACCCAACCCAGCTGCTCAGTCACAGGGAAAGCTTACAGTCTCAAAATGATTCTTCACAGCTAAGATTCAGTCTGGGTAAGATTTTGTTTCTAATAATCTATTTCATTTCTCCTCCAGATCATCTCCCTTCTTCCTTTCACTACTTACTTGCATGTTTGTTAATGCTGAAGGAACACAACTTCAACCTTGAAAATATCATCACTTTTATTATCGTGGTCATTTCACCTAACGCAAAAAAAGTAAAAATAATGCCTGAACAGAACAATAGTGGCAAGGCTACAGTCTGAGGTGCACGAGTACAGATGAGGTCAGCACGAACATATTTTCCTCAGCCATATTCAAAATTTACTTATACGTCTGCATACAGACATGTGAAAGAAAATAAGGAAAACAGCATCTTTCATTTAACAAATAATAACGACACGAGATAGAGGTTTCGGCATACCTTTGGCTGTGGCCAGTAACTGTCTGTTAACAGCAAGCAAACCAATGAACTGGGTTTTTTTAAGACTGCATTGGCCCCGCAAGGAGGACTCTTTCATTTCCCATACTTTGTCACTTGCCATAGAGCTGGCTGACATAATGGACTTTTACAACAAGCTCAGAAGCAATTGGCAATTAAGTGGTTTGAAGGGGTGCTTCTGGGCTGCCGTGAAAGGCTTCAGGTGTGAAACGCTTGTTTTCAAGAGCACTAAGCAAAATGTATAGTTGCTTTCAGGGGCCCCCTTGTCCTTCTGAGCGAAGGGGGAGAGATGGGGGAAGCAAGGACACTCAAGAGCAATTTGCTATTCAGTGCCTGAATGCTGTGTGCTTTTTCTCTCCCCCCTCCCCATCGTTGCGTGGCTGGTAAGGAGGGCAGATTGCGATGGCACAAACAGCTTTCGGCACAATGGCAGATCAAGAGAGAGGCAGAGAAAATGAGGCAGAGAGAGAATGGGAGCCTGAATGAAGTAAGGATGGTTTGATTGTTAATTGTGGGTAAATGTGTTGCAAGAGTGAAAAGGGTTCATGGACTACTTTAAAACTATACCCAAGCAATAAGTACAGAGTGTGGGGAAATAAGGAGATGTTCCTGACCCTTTTAAGAGCTATAGTAGTGCATCTGGCCCACTTGAAAAGTAAATTGAGAACTGTTAAAAAGATAGGCAAATACATTTGTGTGCATTATATACTTCCATTTCTAAAGGAACCCTGACCAGCAAATGCACTGGGGTGGCACACATACAATATTCTTTTTTCCAAGGATTACTTCACCTATAGGACAAAAAAAAAAACAAAACAAGCTAAAACGTGAACATGCCCCAATAGACAAATATTTAAAATACAGATTTTTAAAGGTGAATAAAAATATGTTTCTATTCTAGGACAAAATATATTTGTTTGAAGGCTAGCACAAGGGTAAAGAAAACTTCAAACAGAACTAAGGGAACAATATCCTTCATGAAGACTGTTTCATGTCACTTTTCCTTGTATGACCTTTACTTCTAACATATTGATTTTTTCCTAACCCAGCCTTGCTTTGCAGAAAAAAGGGGTATTGAGTCTTTGAGCTGCTTACATATCACTATTGTACATGCATTCTTAAAGGTGAAGGATCCCCTTTCAGAAGATGACTATCTGACTGACAATATGATTAGGATTGTCTGAGGACTTTACATTTTAAGCATAGTGAGCCACAAGCATCAGTTTGGAGCGAGGAGAGGGACATGAAATTGTGCAGATTCACAAATATTTCATCAATGCAGCACCAAGAGATCTGCTCAGTTATGGCTGCTTGGCAAGGAAGGCAAGACTGCAGAGGAAACCAGAAACATGTCCTGGATGCCAACAAAGAACCACTTTTTGTTTCCCTGTTTGCAGACCTCCCTAGGTAGCCAAACAGGGCTGCATTCTCAACACCCACAATCTGCACCTGATTGAGCTGAAGAATTCATTCTCAACTCACAAACCTCTGCATGCTAAGATACCATAAAAGTAGATCCACCATCTATTTAAAGTAGCCAAAGTACTGGATTAAAAACAATTCTGCCAAAACAGTGTTTACTCTATCTACATTCTTCCTTCAAAAAGCATTGCCTTTCTCCCTTGTATTTCGGTGAGTCAAAAGCAAAAGTCACTCACTCATTGAGCCAGCCCTTGTGAAACCAGCACAAAGAAGCTCACGCTTCTTGCCATTCTTTCCTTTATTTGGTCATGAGTGAAACGCCATTTTTTGCTTGCAATAAAACGTAGCCAATTCAAAAAGAAAAATGGAGAAACCATTATGAACCCCCACATCGAATACATGTGCACAAATGTTCTGAAGTTTAGGAATGATGCCATCACTAAGAGATGCCAATGGAAGTCTTTGCACTGGTTTCAGCAGAAGCTCAGTAAGTTTCTTCACATTTTGTCACCTGCATCACCAAGCACTAGTGCTCAAAAAGCACGCGCACTCAGGCTGTGCTTTGTAACCTACACTGCTTGCATGTGCAAGCCAAGCCACAGCACACTTGGAACCAAGGTTTTTCAGATGCAAATAACCTCGCACTGGACCGGTTTTACCAGCTGTGGGGTTCAATGCGTTCAACCCCCCACCCAGAAGTGAGAGTGGTACAGAAAGCTGTAAACCAACTGGTGCTCAGCTGCAAGTGTGTTGTGGTTGCACAGAATGTTGCACAAACAAAAGAATTTATTCACAGCGTGATGGACATGAATTTAAGCATGCGACCTCTGGCTCATGGAGATGAATCCAGATCCTCTTGCATCACCATTCAAGTTTTATAAAGCTAAAATTTGTACAGGTAACATGGAAAATAGTGAAAGGAAAAAAAAAAAAAAAGCATAAGGAAAGAAAAGTCAATATGAATCAACAGATTTCATTTAAAATCTTGTGCTCAGTAAAAATAATAAGAGTGAAATCAAATAAAACCTTTAACATCAAGTAAAATATGATGAAAAGCAGAAAAATGAGAGAAAATGTTTCAGCTACTTCTACCATGGTAGCAGTTGAACTGATATTTTTCAATAAAAACCTTCAGTTACCATAAAAATGCAACGTTTTATTTTGACATATCAGGGCAATTTCTCCATGAAAAAGGCAGGAAAATCTCCCAACGCAATTTTCTTTGAAGTGCTTGTTGAAGAAAATGCAAAACTGATATACATACAGTATCTAATGACCACACTCGTAACAAATTCAGGGTTAATTATGATTAAATTTGCTCCTTTACTATCAAATTGTGGCACACATAGGCCTTACTTGCTTACAGCATAACCAGGAGAAAAATAGAAGGGCACACAAATATTGCAATTACTGCTTTATACAACATTAAGTACATTCTAAATCACACAGAAAATCATGTGCTGCCATGTGCACATTTTGATGTGAGGGCCAGAGATGTTGGAACTGCACTGAGTTTCCCCTACCGGACTTCACTCAGAGAAACTCCGAACTTGTCAGACTTTGCTCTCCCTGTCCTGATTTCTTCCCATCACAGTATGGGCATGCTGTAGTGTCTTTCATCTAAAAATGAAAACATGAACACTCTAGCCCACTCCCGTCTTTCCAATCGCTGCGTTCCCTCATTTTCACTGTACAAGCTGTTTGTATCTCCATCGTTTCTCCTTCCATTTTGTCCTGAAGTGTTTCTAATCTAATTTCTGCCCAGTGCAGTCAATTGACAGTTTTCACCAGTCTCTGGTTTCCCCTTAGCCAAAGCTCCAACCATGCCATATATCAAAGTCCTTCTGACACAGTTTTATACGGTGTCCTTAGCGATATTTTGCCACTGACTCTCATGACATTCAGCTTTCATGTTCTCCTCTCATCTTCTAGATCTTGACATCACTCAACTTTTTGTTGAGCTATCTCAACAGGACCCATTTTTCTCCTACTCTCACTTCCGAGCCAACTCAGCTGAGAAATTCAACTGTCACCTTCATGTCAGTGACTCCTAGACCTGTCTTTACTCCAGATGTCCCTACTGTTCACATTAAATCTATTTTCATTACGTCCTCACAGATCTAGGAGCCACCTGAAGCGCAGCGTAACAGAGCACCAAGTGTCCCCTCTGCTCCTTTTTACCACAGAAATAATTACTACCTTGCCTACATCTCAGACACATAACCTAGCCTTTACCTCTGAAGACAACTGTGTTCTAATTGCTTCTTAAAACAAATAAGTAAATAAAGCTTTGTCTAATCTGGCTAAAAGCATTAACACCTTGCATTGTGATTAAAGAAACCTTTCTCCTTACCTTTGAGAAATACAACCTTGCTCCACTCATATACATTCAGAATATTTCCATTTTTATTTCCACTTTTTTTAGTCCATAGCTTTGAGCACATCCCCTCTTTTCTTTACAACCCTCTGCTCTCTCCCCTGTCAAACTGCATCAAACATAAGCTACTTGTCTACACTTCCAAGGCCTTCAGAGATCGTGTCCATGCCACCAACCAACTCTTTTTCTTTGTCAATATGAAGAGCCCCATCTCCTCAGAGCCATTAGCACCAGCTTCCAGTGCACACTTCTTACATTTTTTCAATCACCTTTCTCCTATCACACATTTTCCCTTCACACTTAGTATGAAAAATCTACAGATACTTCATTACATGCCTTCAAATCATTAAATATATGTATATGCATTTTCCTCTGAGGTCTCTAAAAGACCTCAGAACTGTCTAGGATAGCTATCCTAGCTGCTGCTAAGATAAGACCACTGCCAAACGTGCTAGCTGGTGTTAAGCCACTCATTCCAAATCCTTTTTGTGTGCAGGTATCACCTCCCCTGCAACACATTACGTTGTAAGCTCTTTGAAGTAAGAATTATCTTTTTGATTTGTGTTTGCACAGTGCATAGCACAACAAAGTCTTGACCCTTACTACATTCTATGGAAGTAAAAAAAAAGAAAGTGGCGAATGGGATGTTGGAGAAAGGGTTAATCAGTTTACATCAATTAGTTGGTAACCAGATACCTTTCTGGAACAAATTAGAAGCTAATTAGAGTGTTTTAATGATGTCATGTTTCCATCTTGCACTTTACTTGTTAAGACTGTAGTAGTGCCCTGCTGAGAAAGGGATGTGAGTGGAGATTCTATGAAATTGGTGCTTTTTCTTCCTTTAAGTTTTGAATTTTCATGATCATTTTCTTTTTTAGTTATGTCAGTGTTCTGAATATGTATATCAAATATTTTACATCCTGAAAAGAAAAAATAATATTACTAAAAAATATTTTTCTACTAATTCTACACTGAATTTGTGTTTTTAGACTTATAGACCTTTTCAGACCATGGCCATACATCCATGTTTTGCTCCCATCAACTCTTACAGTTATTAATCCAAAGAACCCCAGCAGAACTCAGCCCATTTTAGGCCAAACAATTTACTTCTTGAGGATGGCAAATTTTCCAATATACATTATTTTTTTCACTGATGCTGTCTAATGCAGTAACTGCATGCAATGTCTCATAAAAATGCAGCCAATAATTAGCAATTAATTGAAGAATTATGAACAATAGCTAGTACTGAAAAATATTTTCCATACTGAAACTTCTTTGTAAGATGAGTGCCTTTCAAAATATGCTGGTATTCATTTTCTGTAGCATTATACCTACAAGCCGTCGTTTCTCCTTGGAAGAGAAGGTACGCAGCTGTGATTTGTGTAACACTATACATTTGGAGCAAAATGCAACACTGAATTGGAATGTGCAAAGGCACACATACAGATAAATAACTCACATTTGAGGTTCTGTATTGCTACGTAAAGCATCAACTATCCTTTAAGACAATCTTTCCAAAGAATGAGTAGCTGTTTCAATAAATAGTCAAGGAACCATCATCACCAGCAGCTCTAGAATTCACTTCTCCTCGACTAAAACAACAGCCTCAGTCACTGGATAATCGATGCTAAACGCTTTGCCCTATATTGAAAGATTTTGAACACAGAGAGAGTAAACACTTACCTGTTAATGATGTATTTGTGAACAGAGTTCACTGAAACTTCATCTGAAAACTTGTATTGCCCTCCCCTGAACTTACAGTTCTTCTGTATAAACCTCTTGTAGAGATCCAGTTATCTACCAAAGTTTAGACCTTGCTGTTACCTCACTGATACTCTCCAGAAAGCACCAGATAACCACGTGCTCATAAATTTTAATACGTTAATGTGAAAATCATTGGAAGCGTTGAAAATATGATACTACCAAGCAGTTATGAAGTTAAATTCCAGGACGTGCAGAACCAGCGGATCCCAGTTCTGCTGCTCAACTTCCAAACGAGTTCCTGGAGCTGCCTTTTTAATTTGTCATTTAAAGAAAATAAAAGAAAGATAAGAGGGATTTCCTTGTTTGTGTATTTTTCCTTCTCTGATCCTTTAGGTTTGGTTTTTTTTTTTTCCTCCAGGAATTGTTTATTTTCTGAGAGCAGTGCTATTTTGTTAACAGCTTTGTTTTCCAAAGCACATCTCCAAATTTTCACTGAGGGGAAAGTGTATAATAAACCCCACACCAGAAAGAACCCACATCAGCAAGTTCCAGCATGCTGACCCGTGATAATTGTCCCTACACTCTTCAAGGTTCAGTAAAATACACATAAATTACAGTTGGCTTGATTCGAGAAGTTTGGCCCATATTAATTTAAGAATTTGCTTCCCTAAAACTACCAGTATGCCACATGATTAGTTACCACAGATCAGCTGATGATGGTAGCTTTTTCTACAATTAACCTCCAAATACCTCATTCATCCCTTCTAAAAATGATCTCATTAAGTAAAATTATCCTACTGCTTCACCACCATCTTCTGTAAACCCACCTAAGTACCAGTTTAAAACCTAATATTGAGCAGTTATTTCTGTTCTTACCATCTGTTGCATATAAGCTGTTAGACTTGAGCAAAGAATTACATACAGCCTGTCCAAAAGTGAAAAGGGCAAAACAAAACAAAACAAGAAAAAACCGTGCTCTCATACCACCCCAGAGATCTTACAACTGGCTCGTTCTGGCTGCATTCAACTGGAACTATTGGCAATTTTTCAAGAAAATCTCATCTCATGACATTCCCCAAAGGTTCATCGACATGCTCTTTTTTTTTCCCAGTCAGAACAACTGGTGAGGGGAAAAAAGTACTTCTTTGCGGTGATTTCTGTGACTATTTAGCCTCTTTTTTGTTTTGATTCTAACTGAAAATCGAGTGTTTAAACTACTTTTTTTTGGGAACCAAACTGATAAAGCTAGAAGTAATAACAACCTATTTTATCACTACGCTAAACTCAAACACTAAGAAGTTTAAGTGATGAGCCAATACAGAGCACAATATAAGCATTCAGCCTGTAAAATGCAAATAGAAACTATAAAAACGGATGCTGCTCCAAAAGTAATGCCTTCTATTTTATTATGTTGACATCAGAGGTGGATGTTGGTGGTATGGCAATAGAGGTTGAATCTTCCCACCAGTATTCGACTAAATTTTGTTTCTGTGCTACAGATGGTAGCAGAGAGGCAGTCTGACAAAATGGCATCTAATATGGAAGCATATATGAAGCAAAAAGGTGTGCCTCTGAATCCCTCCACACAGAAAAAATTGCACCCACTGACATTCATCAGTGTTCACCAAATGTTTAGGGAGACCAAAGAGTGGATGCTGGCACGGTGAGGCAGTGGGCACTGCACTTCAGCAGTAGTGACACTGCGTCACCTCTGCTGCTGTAGATATTGATGAGTTCAGTTTGGAGATTCCTGTTCATTGCTGGTGAAAACACACAGCTAATGGTGGTGACAATGTTGCAAAAACACTCTTTTGTAGCTGAAAATATGCTATATAAATAATTGGTTTTTTATTCTTTGTATCTCTTGCAGTTTCCTTGGAAATAAATAGGAGGCATTACTTCTGGAGCAAGCTACGTATGTCTAGGTTGTAACAGCTGGCAGGAGAAAGGGCAAAAAGATGTGAAATGACTTCTCTCAGGGCAGTGAGCAGTGAAAACCATGAATAAAACTTAAACTCCTATTTCTGATTTTTATTTTTTCATTATTATTATTAGATCATCTGTCTTTCCATTAATAGGACAACACATCTTCACATGTATTAGGTTTAATTCATGACTTGCTGAAGTGTTTTCAGAGGGTGGTTACTGTGCTTGGCTGGTCATATTTCAGATAGTAAAGTCCTATCTATACTTCAACAAATTCATTAATAAATTATCCAAAGATATTTAAGTCCATGTTAAACATATTTTGTTTACAAATACATGTTTTCCATGTTAACCATTTTGAATAATAAAAACATGTTCAAGCTTATTAGGTTGACTCCATTTCAAAAATAAAAAGCTCTCTTTTGCTCAAGAGCTGAATACCAGCACATGCCGACAGCTCTGCTATTTTCTCTCAAAGAAAAGGTTTGAACTACAGCATGATACACTTCTGCACCCCAACGTCAGCAACGTGGTGCTGTACAGTTACCTACAGAATCATAGAACAGCTTGGGTTTGAAGGGGCCTTAAAGATCATCTATTTCCAACCACTCTGCTATGGGAAGGGTTGCTGCACACTACATCAAGCTGCCCAGGGAAGGAGTTCTTATCAGTAGTCTGAAGAACTGGGGATTCAAAATGGAAATGGAAAGTAAATCCAGGATAAAGTCTCGATGCTCCAACTCAGCTCCTAAGCAACACCTCATTTTCTCAAAGGACAAACTGCAAGAAGTTGGACGGCGCTGTAAAGAAATAAAAATATAAGAAGGAACTGATAGCACCAGGATTAACCTCTGAATTTCTGAGAAGGATCTTCTGATTTCAAACCATTAGCGGTTTACTTTGGCGGATGATGCAAGGAGGAGACTTACAAGTTTCACCAGCACCATGCTTAGTGCATTTAACAACTGCAATACGGCTTCAAAAGGGCTACAAAGCTGCCGCTTCGCAGCAGCAGCCCATTCTTAATTAACATTTTTGGAAACGCTGCAATTCAGCTGTATGGCCATTCCATCTCAATTGATAGCTGACTGGAAGTGGTTTTCACAGCTGGGCTGCCGATCCATTGCCCAGGGAGGCCACAATATCCCTAATTTTGCAGTGCTGTTTACAACCGTAATTAATATTTCTGGAACTACCGCTATGCAGCTCAGTGACCGTGCTGTCTCACTCGATAGCCAGCTGGATCCTGTGCTTGTACTGAGCTCTAACCCGGTGCTAGCATCAGCACAGAGATTCAGTGCTGCCACAAGACCCTATTTTGATATCCCTCCAGGTCACTTCCACTGTTGTCTTATAATTAACAGCAAGCCTGTAAAATCAGATGTTATTAGCAAAGCCTTATCCATGAAATAAAGATCTGTCGAACAATCTCACCAGCATCTACTCCTCTGCAAGGCAGCAACAGGTTCCCAGTCCCTCTGTCTGGGGATTGCAACACTCCTATCGACTTGATGGACCAGGTCTCTCTTCTCTGCAACATGCCCTCTGTGCCTCAGCAAATCTGCTTGACCAAGAGGTTTGAAAAGTTCCTGTAACTACTGAAGTCAGTAAAACCTACTAGGACACTACCAGCCCACTGCGTAAACATATCTGTACATATGTAAAATATGTATTATCAGCTCATTTAGAAAAGGGCGATTGGTCCCCCTTGGAAAGAATAGAGACTCTTCAACTGACACAGTCAGGTCCATATTAATAATGCATGCCTGGCAATTCTCATGGGAGTTTAAAATGGGAAAATACATTATAGGAGTTTTGACTCTTGAGTCTTCCTGCTGTACTATCTTATTAAGCATGGGATGTAAACAACACAGTGGAATTTCAAACTACATGTGTACTTTTATATTCCCACCAAAGAATTCATATTTCTAAAGACTTCCAAAACATTTACTGGAAAAAAAATAAGAAAAAAAAAGCTTATATTACTGTTAACATGGCATGAAGCTCAAAATAAAGTTTGTGTAGATACTAAGGCATGTCATATTTCAAAGCCATGCATTAATGCTTGTTACTGAAAGCAAGTCAGGCAAAACTGTTCAGATTACTTCTCCCCAGGTTTCTGAAGTTCAGAGATCAGACAACAAGAGGAATGTGATACCTCCTGAAAGGCAACAGAATAGAAGTAAACTGTGGCCTAAGTTGTGGATTCTCCTTTGGTGCTTTTGTTTGTTTCCTCTCTGCATAATTTACCAACTATGTATTTGATGATATGGATCATCCACATACTCAATGCTTTTCAAGGTAACTGCATGAAGGAGGAATTTGCTCAATGTACATTCTGCTTTGTGACAAATATCTCCTTGCTTACTTTGTATTCTTTATTATATTAATCTCGTTCCCTTGGCATGTGAGAGTCCTTGCAAGTGGGGTGGGGGATTGTTTGTTTGTTTTACTTCTAACCATCAACCGAAACCAAAAGCATTAAAAGCACCCAATGAGGGGAATAAGAGAAGATCACGAAGTCAGGCCACTAAACAAAACAAAAGTGTTGGTATGGGGGGAGGTGGAGGTAGGAGATTAATCTTATTAGGATCGTATATCATGAGGTTGTCAGGTGTGAAAGCAAACGAATGGCCTCTGTTTATCTGAGCTAAACCGTGTGGTTCACCAGAAGACTCACTCTAAGCAGGTTTTTTTGTTGATTTTTTTTTTTTTTACCCTTAATAAATTGTCTAAGTCAGTGTAGAATGTTGATAATGAAGTATGTGCAAAGGGGGTCTGAGCTCTTACCTTTCCGTGTTTAGATGCAACCAAGCTTTTTTTTTTTTTTTTTGCTTTTTTTCTTTTTTTTTTTTTCTTTTTTATCACAGCTGATTCAGAAAGCCCTTTGGAAAGATGAAGTAGGTAGAAATCAAAATAAATGGATTCTATTAAAACCAGCAATGCATCAACTGCTTGATAAAGTGATTAATAAACAGCTTAGGATGGTGATTGATTAAACTCTTTAATCAAAGTGCTAAACTGACTTAATATGGATAGTTTCAACATGTTCAAAGTATACATTTTCTCAGCCGAAGGTTCAGAGTTATTTATGTAACTTTTCTGAAGTGTATCCCTTAGGTCTAACCTGCAGATAGCTAGGACTGTGGAATGTGTAAGTATTATGAAGTGCTACACACATCACATTAGTCACTGAAAGTTTGGGAGCAAATTATTCTTTTTTCACTGGACAATATATTTACCACCAGAACTGTAGGTGCAGCATTGGTTTATACTGTAAATGGACTTTGAAACAGCACAAAAAATCAGTTTTTGGGTTTTTTTTAAACCCTTCCTACGGGCCCTATTATAATGAATACAATAGTTTGTCATCTAAGCATAACAGTGGAAGATGAGGATCACTTTAGTGTGGAGGAGAAATCAAATATTTACTGCAAGGAGAATCTCTCATTTACTTCAATATCAGATGCCATTTTTGACACAATCAAACATAACTGATTCCATCAGCTTAACTCATTATGCCAGGATACATAGGGAGGTCTTCAGTTCTGACACACAGGCATGCATTCACTCAGTACGGCCACTTCTGAAACTTTTCATTATCTGGACACGGTAGCCTATCAGTTTCATTCAGTATCATAAAATAAAGAAGTGTGACCTGAATGTATCAAACAGCTAAAGAACATCCCAAAAACAACATGCCAAAGCCAAGTGCAGAAAACTGAAGTCTGTTCTGGTTTTCATGCCAGCGTCATGGAGTGGAAGACAACCCTGACTCGTGCGCTTTCAAAGCTGCCTAATGATTTTGTACATTGAGATCTAGGAAGTTTTAAAATCCTTATACATATATTTTTAGATCTGGAACTTTAGAGACTTTCTTCCTTGATTTTTGTTTTTAATTAGATGGTTGCTACTAAAATAAAGAATAAGTTGGCTCAAAAGGTGGCAGTCTACCCAGAAATAAACAGGTGCAAAGAGAAATATGATGGGAAGAGCACCAACTGTGCTTGATTCGATCTGAAGACTTGTGCTAGCTCCTGAAGCCTCCACTGTAATCTCAATGCTCGTAACCTTGTAGAAATTAATAAATGTCAGTATATTTTTAATGCACCGTAACTATTTTTAAACCCAAACTATCAATCACTATTACACAGAGCCTGCTCCCTGCATGCATGCCAAAGTGTTTCAGGTAGCAATATAATTATCCTGTTACGAGAATATATAAAGCAAACACCCCATAGAAGACCTTGCGATAGCAAGGTGCTTCACATTCTGAATCCCTGGAGGAGGGGAAATTCTGCAAGAGCAAACTAATAATGTGTAATGGTCTGAGTGAATCTGCACAGGGATTTTCAATAGTCTCGTCATTGTAAAATATATGGGACAAACAAATCACTTAAATAGCTTGGAAAGTGGCTGTGCAGTGTTTTATAAACAATCAATAAAGCTTTAAAATCAATATCTTGATGAACCACCAGCATTGGAGGTTATTAAGCAGAGTGACTGTTCCACAGGAATATGCAATTGGTGCAGCTATTTGAGAACAGATTTAAGCCTATCTAGCTCAATCTCCTGCTTCCACCATTGAAGTTAAGCCAGATATCTGTAGAAAAAAACACCATGCCATGCACACAGTACAGTTTCTTCCATACCGTATTGTCCTTGTCGTACCTCAGCCCTAAACTAGGAAGACTTTGAGGCTTTAGAATTATATGTTCTACAAGCATTCACTTCGCCAGCCTTGCTTACAGTGCTTTCATTCAGAATGCCAAGTGATAAGGCAGAAATTGAACTGAAAGAGTCAGTTGCAACTATTTCTGAACCAGCATTAGATACATGTAAAAACCTCAGTGACTAAAAGTAACTTCAATAGCCAGTGGGAGCAATCCCAAAGACATTTGCCCATAGATTAAACTAAAAATATGGGTAAGCTGGGGGAAAGGGAATGGACATTACATACAATAGTAAGCCATTCCAAAATACAAAAAGCTGGGCATTAGAAAGGGAGGTGGAACTGTCCTCCATAAATCTATCAGCATCAAATAAAGCACAGAAAATAAAAAACACATAATTTGATAGTTATAATCAAAGGCCAAAAGCCTCTCACACAAGCAGTATTTTATTTTTTTCTACACTGCAAATGCTTAATGCCTTCTACACTCCAGTCTCTTAGTAATACTACTTAATTGACCTAAACAATTCAGCACCACCCATGAAATGCAGTTTAATAAAAGAGACACATTAGATAACTCCATTATGCACAATTCTGTGAAGTATCAGGAAGTCAGGTATTGTACTTCCTCTTACTATTTTCAAAGTAAGTCTATAAATCATGCAAGGTTATAATGCAATTGGTATTGAGTAGTTGTAATTCCACAACAGGTTTTCAATGCCTAAATTTAATAAGAGCACTGTCATTTCAAGTTTTTTTGGTTTTTTATTGTTGTTTTTTTTTTTGTTTTTTGTTTTTGTTTTTTTTTTTACCTCTTCTAGAAATCTGTAGCTCATTCCAATTTGCATGTATTGCAAGACTGACTTCTTTTAATTCCTTGTGTTGTGACAGGTTTTGACAAGTAGGTGATATTCAACAGAGCACACAGAAGACCTAGAAGGCCATGAAGAAAGAAAGATTCTTTCTCTCAATTCTTTTATTATGCTTATTCCTACCATATCTGTCCACCTCCAATTACTCAGTGTGGAATTTTTAGATACATGCATCCGTATCTGCAAAGACTCCTTTTCACTGAATAAGGAGAAAGGGTCAGAGATACAGCAGTGTAAAGAGATTATGGCCATTCTCAGTTTCAGTGAGATTTCCCAGAACACTTTTGGTGAGTGCAAACTTGGGACTAGATTTGCTGTGAACCAAGGTTAGGTACAGAATACTATCGATTATCATAACAATATGAAAACGACTGCTTAACTGGAAGTAATTTAATCAAACATCCCTAATTTCAATCATTTTATGCAACTTATTGTTTTGCCATGCTCAACTTCTAGGAATAATGACTACCTTGGGCAAAAGTCACCATTGGCTACAGCCTCCTACAGAACCAAAGTGTTTAGAATCAATCAAAAGTTCAAAGTGAAAAACCTCTGTTACCAGCTGCAGCATCTAGCAACAGCATTAACAGTTAGGAGGTTCTTTTTTTTTCTACAGATCAGGTACAGAATCATGGATCATCGACCGGCTTGGGTTGGAAGGGACCTCAAAGATCATCAAGTTCCAACACCCCAGCCACAGGCAGGGTTCCCAACAACTAGATCAAGTTCTAGATCAGGCTGCCTCCAGCCGCATCCCACCCAGCCTCGAACACTCCAGGGATGGGGCGTCCACAACCTGTCTGGGCAGCACCTCACCACTCTCTCAGTGAAAAACTTCCCCCAACATCTAATCTAAATCCTCCCTCCTCTAGCTTAAAATCTTTGGCTTGTTTTTTTTGTTTGTTTGTTTGGTTTTTTTTTTTTTTGTTTTTTTGTTTTTTACATTTGCCCTTGTCCTTTCACTATCTACCCACATACAAAGTTGACTTCCTCTCCCATTTATGATTTCTCTTTAAATACTGGAGAGTCATAACGAGGTCTTCCCACGGCCTTCTCTTCTCCAGACTGAACAAGCCCAGCTCTTTCAGCCTGTCTTCACAGGAGAGGTGTTCCAGCCCTCTGATCACCTTCATGGCCCTCCTCTGGATCCTCTCCAAAAGCTCGACCAATTTTCCACTGTTGGAGGCCCCAGACCTGGCTGCAGTACTCCAGATGGGGCTTCATAACAGCAGAATTGAGAGGGAATATCACCTCCTTCTCCATGCTGGCCACCCCTCTTCTGATGCAGCCCAGGATACTGGGCTACAAGTGCACACTGCTGGCTCATGTGAAGATTTTCATCTACCAGGACCCCCAAGTCCTTTCCTGCAGGACTACTCTCAAGGATTTCTTCTTCCAGTCTGTATGCATCTCTGGGGTTACCCCAGCCCAAGTGCAAAGCCTGGCACTTTGCTTTGTTAGATATCATTAGGTTCACATGGGCCTACCTTTGGAGTTTTTCAAGGTCACGAGATCACAGAATCTTAATTTTGAATTTGTATGATCTTGAAAACTCTTCTTTGTTCTCTTTGAACTACTCTGTGCTTAAAAATCACCTTAGCATGGTGTTCTCCATCAATAAAACTAAGTACTTTCTATGTTCTTACTGATGGCTGTTGGGGAAGTAATTAAAGTCATATTTCAGTTCCTGATGTAAGCAATCCAAAGGCCATGAAAGTCAAAGGGAACCTTGAATACACTAGAAAGACTTCAAATGGACTTTGATTCTCACACCACACTCACCATTCAGCATCTTCAATTTTTTGACACACATGAAACTTATGTATGCCAGATTTTAGACCAACGTTTGCAACAGCCTACCTCTTTCTCTATGTTCAAAGTTTTATCAGAACAGATTTTATTTGCTGTTATGTGAAAAAGTTGAGATTTATGTTTTTCTCTTCATAGAACAGCGGGTTTTGATAGAGACATCTAGGACTGTATTCAAACAAGAGCCATGAAAGGAGGCATTTTCTTTATGCCACCTCTAAACTAGCCAGCATACTGAAGTTCAAAGGAGGACTTTATCCATTAGTTTTTCTTTCAACAATAACTACTGATTACAACCAAATTATGATTTCCCCTCTATAAATATCCTGTGTGAAGGAAAGATGGGGAGCCCCTATTTCTTAAGGGGAAACAATATTTCTATGTGTGTGTTCAGGGCTAACGAGCAACACCATCTGCAAGACTGGAATATTTTCACACTCCTTTCTATTATTCAAAACAATAAACCCTCTCCAGCTGATTTCTTTCATTGTAGAATGCAAATTGCCTACAAAAGACCTCAGGGTGTGAGAAGACACTTATCAAACAGACATTACACATGCTCTCATAGCAAGTATGCTATCAACTTAACAATTTAAAATATATTAAGGATAAAAAGGTATCAACAAACCTGCTTTTTGTGGTTCTAATAATTATGATCTGAAGCACCTCTGTTTGTCAAGCCATTGCTTAGGTTATGAATCTTTCTCACTTTAGGTCTAAGGCAGCATCTGCCTCATGCAAGATGCACAAATAAGTTTTGATTAAAAGAGCTGAAAACTAAATTAACTAATTTCAGTCCTTTTAAAACGTGTTAAAAGGGAGTACTTTCACCTTAATACAACAGATGCAACATGAGAACACCAAAATCTTATTGTATAAACACACTCTTAAAGGAATTGAGGTCATCAACATTTTGTTGATGTTGTCAGTAACTGAGTGCAGCACTGGCACAGGCTGCCCAGAGAGGTGATGGATGCTCCGTCCCTGGAGCCATTCCAAGTCAGGCTGGATGGGGCTCCGAGCACCTGACTGAGCTGTAGCTGTTCCAGTTCATTGCAGGGCTCTTGGACTACATGACCTTCACAGGCCTCTACCAAATAAAAACAATTCTATGATTCTATGAAGCATCTCCATGAAGGAAACCATTTCTTAAGTTTGATTGCAAGATCCTTCCTACTCAAGTAATTCTGTCTATCAGATGTAGATCTTTAAAAATGGGGTCTGGGAGAAGTACCAGGCTTAGCAGAAAAAAAAAAATCACGTTGTGCTTGAGGAATTTATGGTGATAGTTCTGATCCAACCACTGACTACCACAGTATAGGTTGATTTTATGTCAATTACATTGCTTCTAAAGGAAAAAAAGTCACTGCAATGACTAACAGTGGACTTGTCTACAACCAGAAATTCAACTTCCTTGTTCTTACAGGGAAGCAATTAAGATCCAATCATTTTTAATGCATCATAAATAATCTTCACACTTGCTGTTAAGTTAATTAATATAATCAGTAATGCCAAACACATCAAAATGAAACTTATTTTGCAAACATGCAAAATGTTCTGCCTCATTGCCTCTTTATCAAAATTAAATGTCATTTTGCTAACAACTTTTGCAAAGTTTTAATTTCAATCCCTTTTGATCACAAATCTCACCAGAAAAGATGCAGCTATCCTAAACTGCAGTTGTCTTTTTTCTGGTAGAGGCAAAGTGTCATAAGAACACTGCGGACCAATTCTATCAGAAGTTCTGAGGCCTGGGATTCATAACAAACTATTGCGTATTCTTCACTGAACTTTTCTGCATTGCTAGAAATCACTTTAACATGAACTGAAAATACAGTAGGTGTCTAAATTCTTCATTAGTACCAACGAAAAAATAAATAAACAAATTACTTATATGAATAAGAAGAAAATAAAAACATGCAAGAAAGTGAAATCTCATTTTTGGAGTGGAAAGCTCTTAAGTTTTTTGATAACCATGGACCTTCACTCAGCATTCTCATTCTGCATGCAGAGATCACACATTCATATGATAATTGCTCCAACCCAAAAGATACAGAACAATAATTGCAAGGTTTATTTTGTGGTCTTGTGCACCCTGGGAAATCTAAGTATGTAAAGGTTCACAGGCCAAGAGGCACCACTGGGTTGTAAACTGAACACAGAGAAATAGTGAATGTGTGTGCCTGACGTGTTGCCCAGAGTCTGCCCTGGCTTCTTCCTCTCTTTAAAAATATAATAATTCACTCTTTTCCACAAATAAGAATTCAGAGTGAAACACAAAGGCAAAGCCCCAAGTGCTTTTAATACTTGTAAAGCTTACATCATCAATAAATTCTGCATCCTTCTAAAAAAATCTTCAAAAAAAAAAAACCCTGCTCATGGTCATTTCTTAGAATTCTGTTTCTGTAAACGTTCAGGAACTCGCACTAAAGGGAAATGAGCAGGTCCAATCAAAACCTCAGTTGCTTCAAATTCACAATTTTTGTCTATTTATGTCTCACTCCTTCAGTGATACCCCAAGAATGACAGTGAAAATATTAGCCCAGTTTTGAGCTCATAAAGAGATCAAGACCCAGTCAGTGCTGAAGCTTTATGGTATTGGGGGGCTTGTACTTTTTTGTTGTGTTAAAGAAAGCAAAATCTTGATCAACTGAACAGAGAACAACCCATTAAAGAAAGCCCACAACATAGTACTTCCTCACAGTAGCTTGTGGTTTTATTTTGAAGCCTGCTTGCTCATGAGCTGGAAGTTCTACAGATGATGCTAAGAGAAAATTAACTCAAAGGGAAGGCAATAGAAAGTCCATCACCCTGCTAACACATCACAGCTGTTTCCAGCAGCCTTCTTGCTATTGGGCAGTTTTCTGGTTAATTTTTGTTTGGTGTTTTCATTTATTTATCTTAACATTCTTTCCTAAAGTCTTGTCTTGCACACCAGAAAGAGCTTACTTCTACCTAGGTTTCAAATCAATGATTTCCTATCAATAAACATTTGATTTCAAGTAATTATTTTATTTTAAATACATTTGATTGAGTATAAATAAGTTGAAGATATGAATCCCAAGGTTTTAAGAGTAAGCACAGACCATAACACATGTCTTAAGATCATGCCAGCATGCTAAGCACCTCTGATGAAAGCCTAAAAACTTTCATTTATAATATAAAAAAGGACTGAACTCACCATTGCTTCAGAATCCAAGTCACAGACCTCCAATCATAACTCCTCTCCAGCAAGACCCCATTTCCACTTCTCCAACTAAGAAAGCACAGACCTGAACTTCAACAATGCTATTCCACCTCTCCTTCAAGAGAAGGAAATACATTTTTCCCTACTGCTGGTAATGCTGGGATAAGCACAGTCTAGTCTGATGGATCTGGATGCTGCAAATGCCTGCATAAAGCTGAGATGACAAGGGAAGATGCAGACCAGATGAACCACACTCATTGCTCAGTGTCTGCGAGTTTGCTCTAAGGTGCACCTACACTGCCAATAACATGGAACGGGGCAGCCTCCCCCATACACAGGGCTGAAAGAACAGGAGGAAAAGGCAGAAAAAGAATCACTTCCGGAAAACTGCTGACATGCATGCCTTTATCTTTTCTCAGAATGCTGATCTTTTGACATCAGCACAGATCCAGCAGGAAAGGTGACCCTGGCATCTTGCTTCTCCCTTCAAGAATGTGACCGTTGAAGCAGCATGAAAGCCTGCTGTCTTGGCTTAAAGAAAGTTAGATGTAGCCCATTTGCTGATGCCTTCTCAGAGCGATACACGTGGGCCTGATTGCAGAGGCTTGAGCAAGAACTCTTCTGTAACACTTAATTCTTCCAAAATAAGATAAACCCTGCTTTCCCAATCACTCAGACTTAAGACATTGAGAAATTTTAGCTTTAGAGAGTGCAAAGCAACACAAGCTTCTTCATGCAAAAAAGTTCATGTTGCTTTCAGTTACCAGGTACACAGAAGGTAAGACACTCATTTTCTTATGCGGGAGCAGAATTTGGCCAGATACATGAAATGTTTCAAAAGACAAGGTTTCAAAAGTCAGCGCACCGCTAGATAATCTTGCTGGTTGTCAGATCTGCAGTGTAATGACACGTCAATTTGATTCCTTTTGTGCCTGAGCTTGGAGCCTATCTTTGGGCCTGAATTCTTCTGTACTTTAGTTTTTCTTTTGTTCCAGTGGCACTTCTCCCAACATTACTTGACAATGAGTGATGCTCCGCAACCCTGATCTTTCACACCCCGTTGGTGACCTATAACTTTTCATGCATAACCTTTGACCCGGGTCCTGACAGTTTGATTTATTGTCCAGTGTTATGATTTATGAGTATCTTCTCAGAATAATTAACGGACAACAGGTGGCAGCATAATAATTTTGATTACCCAGCGGTTCATGAAACCACGACAAAGGTGACTTCATTTACTGAATAAGAAAAGGACAACAATTAAAAATTACACAAAGCCATCCTTTTATGCCTTTTTGGTTTTCACCCTTTGTCTGTTGAACAGAAGACTTTATTTAGGCTCATTGCCTCCCTTCTCAAATACCCAGAACTTAAATTCCGTGCAGAAGACAATACTTCCTAAATCACAGTGCTGGTATTCTGCTGCTAGAAAAATCCTCAATTAACTGCATGCTGTCAGTTTCTAGAAAATGAATGAGTTATTTTGAATGTTTGCAAACTTGCACACTGTTAGCCAAAGTTCATTCCAAAGTGTGGCTTTCTGTTAACGTAGAATTTTCAGAAGTGCTGAAGCACTGCGTCTTGGACATCACTTATCTTAAGTTGGACCCCAGTCAAAATATTTATTTCCACAATTCATTTCTTAGGTAGAAAGAGCTTTTTACCCATCTCTAATGATCATAGAGCAAAACAAAGTTTTGTTGCTAAATCTCTTGAACAATTACTTAAGTGTAACATGTTCTCACTACCTTGGCATCGGCTCCTATGCTGAGACAAATTTAGTTTAGGTAGATCTAGAATACCTTCCAAACACCTAACTTCACCCTTTCAACACAAGCAGTTGTGCACTCATTCATGCTCCTCACAGGAGAAACACACAAGTAGTGGTGACAGATGCACACAGCGGCACAAAACAAGTTATGTACAGAGGCACAGAGTCAGACTTGCCCACAGCTCATGAAGAACAAAATAACTTCTCCCAGAAACCACGTACTGTTACGACGTGTTCTGCCTCGTTGCTATTTAACGTGCTGTGTTCCCCCTTATTTCAGCTGATGACAATTCCTTTGTTTTTTGTAGAAAGACATTGACACGGAAGAGGATATAATATCACCCATGTGGGGCAATGGGATCTTCAGCCAGATTAAAGTAATCAATAAGATTTTCAATGAAGTTAGCAGGAGCTGCAAGTATTTTGAACTTCCAGAAACTGAGCCAATGATGGATAAAAAAATTGGAACTGCTGTATCTCTCCTTACAAGGTATGTGGTAGAACAAAGGGATACTTGAATAGATATCACACGCTCACTCTTAGATATACTTTTCAATGTTAATTAAAATAAGAGAGATGATGGTGTAGTTTTCTAATCTTTATCAAAAGATAGAGTCTAAACCACAACCAGTGCAACACGTTTTGCTAATGCCGTTAGGCCTCTTGCTGACAGCATGCACCAGCCTTTCCTCTTATCCCCAGATTTGAAGTAAACTAAAGAAATACTAGTGAGTTTCAACAGCAAAACTTGTTTGCCACAATTTGTCTTCATGCCCAAAACAGCATATGCAAAATGAATTCCTGTACTATCACAATGACAAAATTACAAGCTTATCATTTTTAATTGACTTCATGACTTATAAAAGTATTCCCACAATCCTGCTTTACATCAGTTTAGAAACAGCTTAACACACAGTTATGAAATATTCATTCCTGTTACATTCAGATTTTACAATAGCTGACGGAGAGCCTGGCTAATAGATAAAGCAGAGTTCCCAGAATATTAAAAGCACTCAAGCTTTTGCAAGCATCCTTAGTAGAAAAATAAATAAATAATTTTCTGCTTTTGAGATCAGACTTGTTTCATCCCCATCCCTTCCCCTGAGAACTCAAAGGCACCCTACAACCAAACACTATTATAATGAAACCAATTTTGTCCTTAGTAGTTCTATCAAACCTTTAATAACATATTAGCTGCTTAGTATACAATGAACGTAGAAACAGAAAAGCACCAGCACCCAATTGCATTCTCAGGAGAGATGAAGGAAAAAATTGCACAAAAATCTTTTATCAGATTAATGCAGCTGCTTTTGCTACATCACGAAATAACCACAGGCTTTCTACAAATGGAATAGTAATGCTAGTCTTAAGAGAAAGAGCATGTACGCCATGACTTGTTCTAATTAACGTTTTAATTTGGGATAGCATTCAGTGACGATGCCTGGTATATCACATGACAGCATTCCCTCTCTTTTATTTGGTGCTGCAAAGGTATTTGTACTGCAAATGGTCTCTAACTTTTAAACCACAATCAGTTATAAAATTTCTTAATTTTAAGAAAATCAGACCTTTGCATACAATAAAATTTTACCAGAGGTGTGTAGATAAATTAAGGCACACAGATTTTTCAAGTTCCATCTCATTGACTCCTGCTGTTTGTTTCACATCTCACATGGGAAGTGGCAAGCTTTAAAATGGTATACGTGCTCAAATCATGATGTGATTTTAGTACTTTGTTTCCCATCAATTTTTAAATTAATTATCTGGAAGCAAGCAGCGGTTCATTTTTGGTCATGGACTTCTTGATTAGAAGCTGTGACCCTTTATGCCTTTTTGGCATGCTCTATACAACAGCAATGACATGCAGCATGACCTCTGACACCTGATTCAACAAAAAGTAACTCCCTGACAGATCTTTCATATTCAGCAATCTCTTTGTTACACTGGGACACTTACCCAATCCCATCTCTAAAACCTACCCTGTCTCCCCGTTTTCTCCTCACCCCTTCCTGCTCAGAAACTTCTTCGGTAGCAACATTTCTGTCCTTCCATTTATGCCTCTCCTTCTGTTTTTACAAACTTTACACTATACCATCATCCCATATGTTTGTGCTGCACACAAGGAGGTTTCTTTAGAAAGCGCTGATGCTAATTATAAATTTAATTTGCATTTTAATTAGAATGGTAGCAAATTAAAAGCGTGGCAGCTGGAGAATTTTGAACGCTTTGCAGAGATTTGGTGTCAGTATCTCCCTGCTTCTGACTTCATTCTTTTCATTTTTCCCCTCACTATCTTTCATTCACACAAACATATTGGCAATTTTTCTCCTCTCTTGTTTTTTTGGTTTTTTTTTTTTTTGTCTATTTTTTATTTCTCCATTTTCCCCCTAAGGATCAAGTTATAAATTATTTCTTTTTTGTACTGATAAACAGTATACTCTTGTCTTGTGCCAGTACACCATGTACTGTAGTGATAGTGCAGCTTTTAAGTGAGCTTTTGTGAGGCTCTGTCAGTGCTGCCCTATTTTGCTATTTATATCTACAGTTTATTACAGGTAGGAATCTATTCTATACCCCCTCGACTAATTTCAAATTCCAGACCTTAACAGCAAACTCTAGCCTGGCCCTAGACATTTCATTTTTACATTCTACAAATCTGCTGTAAGTCTGCAGAACCTTAACAAAAGCCATTCAGAATGCACTGGGGACTGCTCAACTTTATTCTTCACTTAGCAAATGCAGCATTCAGTGCTCTTTTGGACAAAAGGCTGAAGTAATCTGTCAGTCTTTTGGTCCATATAATGGCATATATTCTGGCCCTTGTGTCTCCCAGCGCTGTCTTTAATTTGCTATGTGAGCATGTCTGGTTTCAGTACTCACGTGAGCACATTTAGTCAGTTCTGTCGTTTTCCCTATGTTGCATCTCCATGGTCATTTTCATTCCTTCTGTTCACTTCCCCCACGGTGTCCTTGCTCAATAATTTTCATTAATTGATTGACAGCTCTGATAGACCCAACTAACCTCTATCTCACTCTCATGTCGGTTTTTAAATAAGTACTTGTACGTCCAATGACCTTGTCGCCTCATCAGATATCAGAAAATGAGCATGCAGATATGGAGGAAGCTGATTAGGAAAATAAGGAAGATCTCACTTCTGGCGCAAGTCCATAATAAGCTCTGACAACTAACTTTACATTGTGGGTTTTATTTTTTTAAAAAAAGGACTGACAAACATGGAATAAATAATGTTTAACCATTACCCAAAGAACTGCTTCAGCAAAAGGAAGGCTTAGAACACTGCTAGCATAACAGACTTTCTGGAAAGGTAGAAAACGTGACATGCTGCCAACACAGGTCTATATAAACTTTACTCAGACTTCTCTGCTGTTTATAATTCTACTATGAATTACTTTTACAGCACTATCTGTCTCCTGTATTTCCTCCATGAAAAGGGAAGTGAATGTAAAGGAAATTACACTAGCACACACCTGAATGTTTTGCAGAATGCCAGAGACCTTTTCCTGGGTAGAATTAAGCTAATTCCTGAGATTTTTTTACACACTCATTAATATCACCAGATTGATGTTACTGGGTATTCCAGATGCCTTCTTGAGAAATTGCCCTTGTAGAAAATGCCATGCTTTAAACAAAGACTTCAAAAAATGCTATTGTTGTTTTAAAGATGGCGAGCTGAGTCATGGGGATCCATGCAGATCTCTTGCAAGTCAAGAACAAATCAGCTCCGCTGAGGCCCAGCCTTTTGCCTTTATCATGATGCCACCCTCCTTTTTACCTCTTCCAGATCACTGCGACCTTCTCAGTTTTCAGAGTTTAGAACCCAGGTAGTGCATTCAGCAATGGTCAAGTGACTTTCAAGAAATGCTTTGTTCTTACAGATGCAATTCAATTAAAAAACAAACAAACAAACAAACAAAAAAACTGGCTTTTGCAATTTCTATGTGTACAGGATTCAAATCTTGAGTTTCTCAGTGCCAGAGGACTTGGAAATAGAATCCTATTTCTGAAAACTCCCTCACATGAGGAATTTGGCTTGGGTAAACACTTCCATTAATTTCCAAGTCTTCTTACCAACAAACATTCATTGACCTCAGTCAAAGTAATCACATGGGTTTAGATTGACCATTTATGAGAGCAAAGCTTTGTGGAGTCTAAATCAACTAAATTATCGTCGAGCTCTAACTTCCGCAAGTGGTGAGGAACACCAGGCAACACGTTGATATTTGGTTTCCTAATGAACCTTGTACATTAATCATGTTACTGTAAAGTAAACTTCTAATTTCTATTCCACTGTTCTGTGCCCTGGAATACCCTTCTCTTGAATGCAAACAAACAAATCAAAACAAGTTCAACTGTTGGTTAAGCTCCGCTCAACTGAATTTCTCATGGTAACTTTTTATTGTGAAAATTTCCATGAAGTGCACAGCGTCCAAATTACAAACCTTCCACCTTAGCACTTTGGAAAGGCTTGGATTTTATTTCAAGTAAGTTTTTGCAGCTGTACAAAATACTTTCATTAACCCAGGAATGGATTATTTGGAGTGCTAATTAATTGATTCTTCAAAATGCCAATTGACATACTCCTAGGGAAAACCTGATCTAAGCAACTATGTTAATCAAGCTATTGTACTTACGGTTCTGTCTGAATATCAGACCATCTGAAATGAGGAGAACTTTGCCATTACTATCCTGGACCTCTTGTGGGCAACTAATTAATATGAGTAGACTATGACAGTTGCACTTGCACATTCACTGTACTGCCTGACAATAACTCTATAAAATTACATTTCAGCTAAAGAATGGAAACAGTGTTAAATACCATTATTTGCCTTCCTTTGATGTCTGAGAGTCATTATGAAAGCAATTACAGCAGTTTCTCTGTCTGTATGTCTACAGGGTATTTATCTGTATCTGTCTGAGTCCTTTGCCAGGTGGAGAATATATGGCATATTAAAGACAAGGGAATTCAGCCTCAATTATCAGACTACGAACAGAAGAAGAAACAAAATCAGAGTTTTGCAGATGATCCTGCCAGAAAACAGTAATTTAATATTAAAGGCAGGCAATCTGGGGAAAACTTGCCCAGCGCATCTTTTTATTTTAGTATTACTGAATTCCGCCTTCCCTCTGTTGCCCTATTTTGTTTTCTTCCAGCTTCAACGTTTTCTACTACCACTGCTCACTTTCTATAAGCTTGTGCGTGGTTTGGCATTCTCACAAGCAAGACTTTTTTGCAAATCTTACTTTTTGTTTCTGAATTATATGCAGATATCCTGCCATCTAAAAGCCTCTCAGGCTTAGAAACAACAGATTCTGAATGGGGCAAAGCCACACCAGGCAACATGCTGACAAGAGAGTTGGGAGCTTTGTAGTGCTTGCAGACTACATTTTTATTCAGCCTGTGCCTCATCATTATTTTAATAACCCCTGTGATAGTATGACTAGGTCCATAGGTTGTCAGATGAGTGATAAGTGCTATTCACTTCACACGCAAGAGCCAATGCCAAACTCATCCCTTGGATTCATTCAGCTGTCATGGAACAGCAGACTCCTGGGCAAATTAAGACAATTCTCCAGTTACTTTTCTATACCAGCAAGCTTAGAGTTGACAAAAATAATGCTCTGTCAAAGACCTTTGAAAAATACTAATTTTTCAACCAAACATACACAAGAACAGATGAATTTCTTTATCTTTCATCTGCAAATGTATCAATTCTAAACCTGTTTTCTGTGTCCATTCATAACTGCTTCACAGCACCTTCATACCTCGCAATAGGGGATATTTTTCTATCTCTTCCATCTGGCATTCTATACTAATAAGAGCAGTTCTGTTAGCAAACCCCACCACACATCTCAAAACTTCTGCTCCATCACAAATTAGAACTTTTAGAAGCAGACTCCTACGACAAGATTTATTCACTGTTGCCTGCACCTGAGTACACCAGAGAACGTTGTGAGTTAGGCACACAGAAGAAACGCCTTGGTATCTCCAAACAGATTACTCACCTGTACCAGACACAGACTGGAGAGTAATACAGACCTGGATGAAAGGTAGTTTGCCCTGCTATTTGAGGCTGACAGGATGGTAATTTATTTTAGTTGCCTGCTATCCATCATAATCTATTTGAAGACCTAGAGGATGAATCTACGAAAAACAAAGATTTTCTTCTTTTGGCAGCTAAGTTTACAAATGCTTCATCTTTCGTTTTAAATGGAAAGGCATGAATATCACTAGAGTCATACTTCTCCTCAAGTATGACATATATTCTCAAACTTGGGTAATATCTGTAGGAACAGCCTTTGGCATGCATTAAAGTCTCTGCACAGTATCTACAGATTTTCTGAGGAAAAACACATAATTCAAAGTTCTAGAGTCAAGTTACAGAAAAGATATAATAGCATTTGACTACACCAGTTATCGTCAGGTGAAGTCTGGCCTAGTCTCAAAGAAATATCTACACTGTCTATCTCATTGCTGTGCCATTAATTCAGCCACCTATCTTGGTAGAAGCGTGCGCAAAGGAGGGTCAGAATGCAACAGATACAAATATTCCACTGCTTGCCTTATTATCGCATGCTCTCACGGAGGCACTGGTAGCAGAAACCCAGGGCAGTAGTTTGCTGCAGGCGAGCTGAGATGCTCTGCAGTCCATCCACCCACAGCCTGTTACACTGAATTAGCACTGTCACTCAAGTGCATAATGCAACACTTACCTGCACAAGACAGAACCGCGCATCGTTTGCTGTAAGGCTGATGCTACCGAGGCCACAGAGATGATTCACTAAGATGTCATCAGTAATGAGCCCAAATTACCCATTATACTCAAACTGCGTATGCCAGAGCTTTTAATACATTTTGAATATTAGATACCACGTGCAGTTTTATCAAAATCCCTGGAATCTTCCAGCTGCGTTTTCTTTTCATTTCACTTCTAAGGAAAACAATTCTTTGCTTTCTTTATGACATTTCCTTACACTCAGACATTGTATCAGCAACCTCACGTTACAAAACTGTTTCTGTCCTTTAAGGGCATATTTTGATATCACTTGTTGGAAATCTTGCAAAATTAAAATGTTCAAAAGAAACATACACACACGTGCACATACACACATACATAAGATATAAGATTTTTGTTTTAAAAGATTAATCAATGACATAAGACTCAGTAAGACACGAAGACCTTAATGCCATAAAACAAAGAAGGAAAGGATTTAAGGATATATTAGATATTTTGCAGTATAAGTATATTCTTGATTAATTAAATCTGCAAAGTATATTACCCTACCCTGAGGAAATGATGGTATTCAACAGTGTTTTGTAGGGTTTTTTTTCCAACACAGAAAAAAGATTGCCTTTGATATTAACTTAAGAGAAAAGAGAGAAAAAATATTTTATGAACTTGTACAAACAAAGAAATTTGATTCTTTCCTTTAATTAAAAAGCAACAATGCAACTTGCAAGAAACACACTTATTTTGTCCAGAAAGGAAGATTAATACAGGTTAAAAAGGCTTTCTAGTTTTACCAAATTAATATTGTGTTTAATTATATGAGATTAAAATTTCATTATAAGTTATACTTTAATTGGTATAGGAGCAGCCAGAGGTTAAAACCTTTGCACGAGTTACCTTTTGTGCTGCTCCAATATCTAATAACACAGCAATTTTAAATTATAAACCCTGACAACACTTAACAAGTTTCTTACATGTTTTAATTTTACCCTGGTAGTCTTTTATGTGGAGCAGCAGTGTTCCTGAGGTCATAATCCTGGACGATGAAACGAGCTGAGACAGAAATCATTACAGAAGCAAAGTGGCCGGACGTTGTCGGATTACAGTAAAGGTGCCACCTGAACTCAAACCATCACTTAAAGGTTTTGACACTGCCTCTTCACAACAGTGACACGCTGTTGTGGTTGAGTTGAAACTGCATGTATGTGCGTGAGGAGAGGAAACAGCAGGAAGGACAGACAAACCACACCTGTCTGGCTCCTAAACAAGCAGTTACAGCTTCAGGAACAACGGGAAATTCTTCTCAGGAAGAGATCAAAGAAACATGAAGGGTCCTTATAACAAATGCACAAAGTGGCTCTGAACTGTTTAACCACTGATAAACACGGTGTCCTACAAGTGGGATTTTCGGGGCACTGGAAGAGGTTTAGGCTATTGACCCTAATGGAATTAGGATATCTATTGCAGGGCTGTTCATAAAACCCAGCACTACTGAGAATAAACATAAACAAGAAGATAAAACTGCTTCAAGGACAAACACGGTTCCATTTCAGAAATGAAGAAAGCAATTGCATTCATGTGTATGAGTAATGGTTTGCTGCTAAGCTAATGCCTCTCCACCTGATTTTCACCCTAAGCCCCAAACTTTCACGAACAAGGCTGGTGCAGTTATTTGGATCTGGACAGTTGGTTCCTCATCTAAAAATGCCCATGTGGAAGTCCAGGAATATGTAAGCTTTTTTCCAGTGATCACAAGTTAGTAATTTATCCTTGATACAATGGATCATTAGAACAGCCCTGATTCCTGACCAATCCAAGGAAAAATATCTCTGCTTTAGTATGAATAAGAAATTCTTGTCTGCTGATCAATATCTCTTGCTCAGGAAAAACAGAGAACACAAAAAGCTTCTCCTAGGGAATCCGTACTGCATTCTGCCACATAGACCCATAGGCTATCTATTACTATTGAACTGAGTGATTATCGATTACCTTTTAGTACTGACAGAATCAGGGTGTATATAGATTACCTGCCATACAAATGCCAATCATGTGAATTCAAAATGCCCCGGACCAACTAAAGCATATCTTGTTCTGTTTCCATCCTACACACCTGTACTTCAGCCTCCTGGAAATTAAAAGCAGCTGCTACTTTGGATGGCAAATCCACTCAGCTCACTGTCATCACATAAATTACACATACCAGTAACGGTCTGTTGTTTAGTGCTATCCCAAAGTGACCTGTAGAAAAGGGGTGTTTGCTCCTGTTGTTGAATTGAGGTGAGAACATAGTTCTAATTGCTTGGTTTTTCTCTGTGATAGCTTACAGTTGGATCTCATTATTGAATAACTGTTTAATCAACTCTAAAACATACAGCGTAATTAGCACTGCAATAATACAGATACACTACGAGGCAGTTATCCATATTTGGTTCAATAATAATGGATCAAAAACTAAAAGAATACATTTTCACATATTTCAACACATTTCAGTCATATTCATATTCAGACATGAAAATTTTGGTTCCAGGCTTCATTTGAAGTAAATGAACATAACTTCATTTAATTGAACAGAGATCCACTGATTTGCCCAGTATCAGACTGACCCTCACTTGTTTTTTAGTACCACAGCAACTTTAGGTGTGATCATGTTGAAAAAGAACCCTTCAGAGGGCTTGTTGTGTGCTTAAAGACAAGCAGGGATGAGGCCTCCTGCAAGTCAACCACAGTGAACGATTTTAAAAGAACTTCCTCGTTAAAAGGACAAACTTTTAGAGCAAGTAAATGAAATCTGGTAATTCTGTAATTACATCATTTTTGTTGACAAAAAAAATCTGGAAAGCTCTTGGATAGTGGAATAATACCTTTCAGATTAATGTTTTATTGAAAACAGCATTTACTGCTCTAGCGCATCTGATAGAGCTCTTCACTGAGTTTCTTTATGTATAACTGTATTTTGCAAGCAATTTAAAATGAGTAGATGAGTGCAGTCCTTGTAGAAGGTGAAGATGAGGCCTTGCAAGGATATAAATGTCTACAGGGGTTTCTTTCTAACAGATATGAAATAGTAATTTCCATTCTGCTACTTTTGTCTGATCCTTTCTGCATAGGAAATGCCTTTCTCTCACACACACAGCTTCTCACCTGAAGAAAATATTTCCTAAAAGACAACCCAAAATCCTCTGCATTTTTGGGATAATGGAATGGAAAATTAGGTGGTAATACATAGGGATATCCACTGTTTTCCTTTAAAAGCATAATTAATTGCTTTTACACCTTTTTTTTTTTTTTTTTTTTTTTTTTTTTTTTTTTTTCTTACTTTAATGCTACAGTTACAACGAAAAGAAAAAATAAATGGATACAGTTCCTGACTTGAGCATGGTAGGCACCGATAGACCGAAAGATTTCCTGAGAGGCTTCTGAAATGACTTGATTCCAAAGGACAATCCCCAGTGAAACTGCTCAGAGTTCTGAAAATGCCATTCTAATATCACATAGTCCCAATCCAGTAGAAACATTTCCAGAAATTCTGATTTTTGGCCAAATCCTTGTACCACTTAATTAGGCCAAGGAGCCTAATTCACTTCAGCAAGGTAAACTTCAGGTACAGGAAGCAGTACGATTGCAAATCCATCAGCTGAAGTCAACTGAGTTGTGCTTCAGTCAGTCCTACCAGATCATCTCTTACTGCTGTTAGGCTTCTCTCACTTACTGAAAGTCAGCAGTACCTCCAGACCCTTCTTTTTTGTAGCTGCTTATTTTTTGGAATGCAACAATCTTGAAAGCAAACCTCAAAAGCAAATTCCAGTCATGGCCTGTTCCCTTCCTTAGATTATACAGCTGCCCCTTAAGGATGACTCAAAAAGGACAAACTGCCGAGGGGTAATTCAGGAGTGCTGCACTCCTCCCAGAGCTGCTACCTACCTTAGAGGTATCACTGGTTTTAGCAGATCTACAATTACAAAGCCTGAGGACTCAAAATTTGGCCACAGAACTCAAAGAATTAATGTCCGTGATGATCTCCCTACCAATCCTCCTCAACCTTCCAACTTCTCTTGCTGCACCTTCAACAAGTTTTAGTTCAGACACTCCCTCAGATCAGTGTCCCTGTCCATCTTTGTGTGTATAAAAGATGAGTTCACGATGATGCTTGATTGAAGCAGTAATAACACACTGTAACAGAATTTCTCTCACAGTGAGAAACTGGAGCATGAAGACGCTGCATTTTTTTGAGGATTTTTTAAAAGAGGGAAGAGGACCTCAGTATGACTAACTTGAATTACTATCTTCCCATGCATACCCACAGCCCGGCTGCATTTAGCATATTGGCCTATTGTTACAGACCAAAGAATGTCCAACTTTCTCAACGTTAATTGACTGCTGTTCTTTAAAATATAAATGAGAAACCTTTATCGACCATCTCACATCCTTACCTACCAGACAGAGGACCAATAAGAACGGAAAGAATTCCACAAAATGATGGAAAGGACAAGAAGTTGAAATGCACTTCACTTTGCCAAAATCTTTTTGTCACCATGTTGCATATTTTCTTGCATTCACTTTGTGAGATCAGGAGGAGTCAGTAGTTTCTAAAAAGATTTCCTAAATAATTTCCCAAATTAACTTGTACTCCTAGCAACACAGGGCACTGGGATGACTAAAACCAACAAACAGCAACATGCAGATGGCCCAGATTCATTTGCAGAATGAACAAGACTAAGTTTTGAGCATTTCCTAAAAACGCAACTTTGCCCGTATGGAAATATTTCCACACCATTTTCAAGAATACACTAGTTCTGATTTTTGGAAAGAATTACCTTTTTTTTAAGATATTACCAAGCCAGGACCTGAAATAACAAAATTGCGCATGGCTACAATAACACATGTATAAGGTTGGCAGGGAAGCATTTCTGACAGAGTTCCATACAGACAATAAGGCCAATCACCATCCCTGAAATAATACACACAGCTTTGAAAGCTCTTTTGTGTCAAGTTTTCACCCAGCAATATTAAACCAAATAAAACCATCAAGCACACAACTACACCAGGAAGATCTGTGCAAATCATCTGTAAAAAAGGGTTTTTTCGGGTACATGCAAGCACATTTTTGTAAAATACTTATATATTCCTTCACACAAGAGCAATAATCGTTATCTTCAAATTGGAAAAAGGCTTTACTTTAGATTGCTGACATAGCCCAACCCCCACCAAATATCCAGCCGCAGAGCACATATAAGCCAAACACACGCCTGATTTTTAACACATCCCACAACTTATTTCTCCACAATAACAAACCTGCACAAGACATATCTGATGACAACGAGATAACCCCTTGTAATGCTTCCACCATGATAAGTGGATTTTTGCTAAGCTTTCCATGACCAAATTATAGCTGTAATGATGACACGCTGCACACCGCTGCCAAGCAGCACAAAGTGACACCTGCTTACGATAGCTTGAAATGGAACTTGTCAACATGACCAGCAACATTACCAATAACAACAACACTGTTTTCCTGAAGCTTGCTCCTCTTGCATTGTACCTGCTCAGTTTGCAGCCTTGCAGAACCAGAACCTACCTTTACACCACCTGGAATCCATGAAATCAAAGAAGCGTTTTTATCTTTTTAATAATATTTTTATAATAACAATAATTAAAAACATATCAAAAAAGAAAACAAGACATCATATCCACATGACACAAAGGAAAGGCAGCTTCAATTAAGTCTCTCTGGACCGGTTTCAACCTCCACACCACAGAAAATCCACACTTCTAATCAGTGCAGAAGCCATAGAACAGTATTTCCATTACTCAGAGGTTAAAAAACACCAACGTTCCTCTTGCCTTTAAAAGCCTCTTGTCTCCTTCCCACTACCTGCCAGCTGCACACACTATTTCCCTTGCCACTAATTCTGAGAGCGTGCCCTCATTAACTCATTTTATCTTTTGGTATAAATCAATTACAATTAAAATATAGTTTGTCAAGCCTCCGCGGAGTATTGTTTGACGTTAAAAACATTTTTGCTCACGAGAGGAAGTGTGATTAACTTCAATAGGAAGCTTAAGGTTCAACTTACTATGAGCAGAGGCGGTGAGGCGGGGTTGCAGTCTGCAGGGCGCTGCAGGTCTCTCCTCGCAGCCTGAGGAGCACAGCAGGAGGGCTGCGTGCTGCTCGTGCCCCTCTGCAGCTGGGGGGGACCTAGCAAAAATAAAGAGTTGGGGGGTTTCTTTTTGGTTCGCACCGTACTTATGCGTTAGAGAAGGAGGAGCAGTGCGTTTTAAATTTGCACTACAACGTGCAACAAGTCCACTAACGGATAGCTAAAGAGCCTTCCAGCCCATCGCACTCTTTTGCCCCAAGCAGAAGTGAGTTTAAAAGATTTAAAACACAAACAGAGCCCTCACCGAGATAAACGCAACATTAGTAAGGTTTTCTTTTTTCCTGTGACATTTTAGGTAACGTCTTCTCACTACAAACAACGTTGCAAATCCCGATCTCACAGAGCTCAGCAGTTTTACTGCGGATAAACAGCGCGGTTTGGGGAGCAGGTGCTGTGAGGAACCGCGGTGCAAACCGCCTCGGGACGGGCACAGCCAATCAGAGCAGAGGGTAGGAAGGTTGCAGCGAGGGGCGGCTGCAAGGATGCGGCACGGAGAGGGAAGGAGAGAAGGCTGCAGCGATTGGAGGCAGGAAGGCGGGAAAGCTGCAGTGATTGGAGGGGTGAAGGCAGGAAGGCTTGGAGGAAGAGGTGCGTTTTGAGGAAAGCAAAAGACGAGGAAAAGGCATGGCTGTGGCGAACCGCCGCGTAGTTAGAAGCACGGCACTCAGTGCAAAACACTGAGCTACTGCAAATGCAATCTATGCATTAAAATGCATTCACAGAACATAACATGCTGCTGCAGCTCCATGCTTCATGCTAAATATTGGCTTATCTGTTCATGTCACTTCAGCTAACATTGGATCAGGGATCTGTGTCCCTTCGTACAGGTGGCACAGATGCATTTATCACTTATAAAACCTGTTCCTTCCTATGCAGAAAATGAGCAAATGTGAGTTGGAAGGGCCCTTTGAGGGCCATCTAGTCCAACTTTCCTGCAACAAACAGGGAAATAAGTGAAACATATGTGCGCCAAGCACTTGTCTGGTTAAAACCATGCCTGTGTAACAGTTTCCCCACTAGGAGCGACACACTGGTTCCCTCTGACTCCATGCAGCTGGCCCCATGCACGGCTCCAGCGCTCCCCTTCAACACGACGCCTGTAGAATCATTAGGAGTTGTAAACTTGGGCACTAAAATGTCGGCCAACTCGAGACCCCCCCGACCATACTGTGTGAGCACATTGCCTGCTCTGCCCTTGGGGTGGATGTGCCTTCATTCCCACCAGCAAAACTGCGGTGCAATAAAAAAGGGGACATCGTTTGACAGCTGGATTTCTGATGCACGTTTATGAGGCAATGAAAACAATCGCTGCATTTATTGTTGACTGGGTGGGGTGTTTTGTTGGGTATTTGCTGCTGTTGTTATCAGAAATTTGAAACATTATGTTTTCATCCTTTGAATTCCACGTGTATTTTTAGTGCATGATTTTGACAAGCACAGCTCTAGAGGAGCAAACCGTGGCTTTCTTTGACCCCAGCAACCATGAAAGCTTCCCGTTTTCTCTAGTCTAAAGTACACTGAAGTATTTTTCTGCTTTCCTGCAGTTTTTAAGTAGATAATAAGTCCCAAACTTCCCCAGCCTTTAGCTGAAAGAAGCTTGTCACGGTGGTTGGTAGCTAATGAAGATCCTTTTAGTTTATCTTCATCAATTGTCAAATATTTGAGTCCATGAAGTGGTGTGATGAGGTACAAAGACAGATATTTGAAGGGATTTTAACTCATTTGAGCAATTACATGCTTAACTGCCCTGCGATAATCTGTCAGTCTGAGTCTTTTCTACACAGCAGAAGTGGGGAGTATTAGAATAGCTGGATTTAAAACATAAAGGCTTGGTCTGAATGGAAGAAAGGCACCAGAGAAATTAATTGCCAGTAACAAACAGCAGGGCTGCTTGCAAGTTATATATCACATAGTTACCTACCAGCAGCGGTAGAAGCCAGCTGTAAAATAACAGACCGGATCGTGACAAAACAGCCACTGCTATGAAATCAGTGAATACCGTGAAGAATTTAAACTAATGTTTGCTAATCAAGTGTGCTGTATTACATAAATTATATAGATACAGGGATAAGAATCAGGAAGTATGTAAAGAGTTGCTGAATGCAAATTTCAGGAAAACAAGCGTGGTTTAAATGTTAGTTGTGGCAGTCTTAGGAAGAGGCCTCAAATCATAATATTGTTTGTATCTTTCTATCATATGGGATATGGCGCTTATGTAGAATCAGCAATATGAAAGTAAGTAAAAAAACAGAAAAAAGGAATGATTCCTCTACATTTCGTTCTTTAAATCTCAATATATATTCTTTTTTCACATTGCTTAGAGGATCTCACAGATGATGCATGTTTCTTACTACAGTGTAGGTAAGTCTTGGACCCTGCAAGTTCTAGGGAAAGCCAGGGGAGCACCATTGTAGAGAAACATTCTCACCCTGCTCTCTACAGCGTGCTCAGTGTTACTCTGGGCCACTATTTCCAGACACCTGATTGCCCTTTTTCTTTGCCTTCCTATCTCCTCATATCCCTGATGCCATCTCATTGCACTGCTGGTCGCATCCCTCTTTTCACAGCTTTCCTATCAAAAATTGCATGGCAGAAGAAGGCTTCTCCATGCTGGAATCAGTGCCTCTGACCACAGCACAGTGATATGATCACCAGGAAACCCAGTCCATGATACCTTTTTTCAGCACTCATAGAATTCAGTAACATTCTGGGATTTCCTGTAGTGAGAAGGTATTTCTCTCTGTTGTAGTCTTCTTACAGTAAAAAAAAAAAAGCAGTTGTTTTAACATCACAGCACGTGATGTTTTTCTTCCATTGGAATGAAACCATGAAACCAGCGTGAGGCATACAGACTTGAGACTAAAACTGCCCTTCACTAATGCAAGAACATGTCAAAATACACAGACTGAAGTCTCTCACTGTCATTTATGGTCAGTGTTACCAGGGCAGCAAAGTGCCTTTCTGTACATAAAGGGCCATTTCATTTACGTTACTCACATTAGTTGTGATGTTTATTTTGGATTTGCTATTTCCCTAAGGTGCCAGCTCATAGGGAACCAGTTAGCATGGAACCATCAGGTAGAAGCAAAAGCCCTTCACCTCAGAGACTGTGCTTCACTTCTGACCTTAGGTCAGGAAGGAAATAAGATAGGTAATCTCAGCTCTGTCCCTAATGACCAGTATTCCACATCACAATGCTACGCATGGCTGTCAGCTTCTGCTCAGGAGAGGCCCAGGACACAGCCAGCATGGAGAACTAATTACCCTCCCATCCCAGGGAACAAATGGGCAGCCCAGCTCAGCAGGCTGAGATCACTGGTGAGATACAGCAGCAGGCTAATAAAGTGGAGGAGAGTCACATGCCTGGCTGTGGCATACAGTTCATGAAGCGCTTTATTTTTTCTTCATTAATGAGGATTTCATTTTAGGCTCTCTGTATCACATTAACATTTAAAAAAAAAAAAAAAAAAAAAAAAAAAAGCTGATTTATTCAGTAAGCCTAGTGTTGCAAACATCACCTGCCTTTTGTTTGTACAGGCCTAATTCACACGGGCCAAATTAAGTCTGGACTTTTATGCATGGGGCATGAAGGGCAGAAATTCTGCTTCTCCCATCGGCAGAAGAAGGAACCGTAAATTGGCTGCTTACACAGAGAATCCAGAGGTGGAAATTCATGCAGTGCCATCAGCATTACTTAGGTCAGACAGGCCACATCCGAGCTGGATGAACTAAGACGTGTTCTCGTTCCCATCCAACACTAAGGCAGGGAACGGCAGTAAGGAAGCAGATTCTGAAGCTTAGCACTCTCCTCTTGCCAGCACTGGAGCCATCACCACTCCGGTACCACTGCTCACAGTGCACAGAAGAACCTTTCTCCCTCTATGCAACATCTAAGACTAATTAGTTCACAACTTACTTAATATTTATTGAGATGCAACAGCTTACTGTAATTACAGTCTTCACTAACTGCCTAGACCACAGAGCAGAACTACCTGGCACCAGATACACACTTCACTGCCACTGCCAGCACACACAGGTGCATAAGGCTCCACTGCAACCAGCAGCAATGCAAAGAGAGCCAGCAGGTCATTTCTTTTGCCTTTCTTTAGCACAGAACATTAAAAGCAAACAAACAAAAAAAAAATCATTTACAAGAAAACAAAGAGAAACTGGCACAAGTAAAAAGGGTATCTTAGAAAACTTCTAGTTTCATGGCTGTTATAAAAATAAAAGCATTCCTTAAAAAGAAAGCAGATACTGAAGGAAACACTTAAACTTTGAGAAAAGAAATTACAACTATTACCCGAAAGGTGCCTTCACACAGCAGTAGTGACATAACATATCCACATATGAAGCACAAAATCTAACAACACACCACCACTCCCTGGATGTTCTCTTAACACTACTCAGGCACAACCCAGGTGTGAGCAGCCACACCTGAGCATAGTTAGTGCCCTATTCCTATGTGGGATCCTGGGAAACATGGTGATCACATCACCTTTCTTTTGCCTGGTTTACTTTGACTATGTTAAATAAAATAACGTTAAAGGATTTTAAGTATGTATTTTAAGTACAAGTCTTGGTATGCTGGAATCTTTGTTCATTAAAAAGCAGATCTGAAAGTTTTAAGTGATGGAAACTATAAACACAGCTTTAAAAAATAACCCAGCCTGAGCAGATGGGAAACTAAGCCAAGCTTTCCTTGACCTGGACTCAGATTCAGCTGTATGAGTTGGAGATACTTTTCATCATGAGCACTGAGTTTCAGGGTGCCACTTCAGCACAGGTGAATGCTGCAGCAGCTGCATCTTTTGCTTCTCAGAAACAGATTTAGGCATAAAAAAAACCAACCCTCATTAATAGGGGGCTCATTGTATATTCAGCCCCTCCCCCAGTAAATGGATCATAGACATTTCAGGTGGATGTTCCCTAACCCTGTGTGGACCAAGAACCCAATTCTTAAGAAACCCAGGCTGAGAGATCACACCTAACACTCTCAAGGAGAGAATATATGTCTTCCTAATGGTGTTTTTATTTGGGTTGCTATGACAGCTGGAGAAAGCAGGACCAGTATAGGAAACCAAGCACTCTGAGATAAGAGCAGGCCACCAACTTTGTCCTTAGATTTTGTCTGTCGCATCCTAGCAGCAGTTCCATGAGAAAAACACCTGTACATTTCAGTGGTAATCAAGCAAATTGAATAGTATTGTTCCCACCCTTTCTGAAGAAGACAAATGTTTTTCAACATCTGCAGGCTTTTCCTTCAAAACTATATGTCACATAAAAATGTCAAACCAGTTGGGGTTAGATTTAAAATCAGGCTGGGGTCTGTTTCACTGGAAAATAATAATCAGCAGTCCTCTCATCACTGTGAGGAAATCTGTATAACTCTTAGACCTAAGAAGATAAGCAACACACCCTCATGGAATTTTTAGTTTCATTAACAATGTATGTCTCCACTAGAAATGTTCTTCTCGTTCTCAAGTCTGACTTAAGCTCAAGCATTGATCTTACTGCCATGTCATTAAGCCACCAGTAAACTCAGTACATTCCAAGACTGAATCACTCCCTGTGAACCCAGTCCTGGCAGATGCTTGTGTTTTTCTGGATGTGAAACAAAATTGGCAGAACGAGGCACAGGCTGGACTATGTGGCTCTACACCCAGTAACAGAACCAAACTGTCATGTTTAGAGATCTACTATGACGTGACACAAACCCTGGTTCACAGTGTCCCTCTTTGGGACACAACACAAAGCACTGATCCTTACACCAATGTAAGACCAAATGTTAATTGAAAGGAGTTACCACGTCTCTTACAAGGAAATGGGGTACTGGAAGGCATAGCAGTAAAAACACTCAACTTCTGTAACTTTCATTGAGGTAACTGTTAGGAAACTTTGCAAGCAGGTAACTGAGTGTATTTTGCCCAGGAATTCAGTGAGGATTTCCCCCTATACCATTTTAGTTTGCCAGTCCATAAGCTAAAGCTTACTGAGATGCTGATGAAAATAGAACTCAAGTATCAGCTGCATTTTCACTGCTTTAATTCATGTAGTGAGTCCCCATATAATATAGCTTTTATGTAACAGTCAAGTTTTGCTGACAGAGGCCAAAGAATCTTGCAGTGATACTAAAATTATTATTGCTTACATTATCGTAGCACATGGGAGGATTAGCTGATGAGTAGAACTTATCTCAGGCAAATATGAAAGAGTGAGAAAGGAGTTTTCAGAATGCAGTATCTTCTATTTTGTAAGTGACAAAGATAGACCTCCAGAAATTAAATCTGTGAGAAACATGAGAGACGAGTTTTGCCTGAGATCTGCTTCGTATTCTTATTAGCATCATTCCCCAAGGGTGAGTAATTTTGAGTGCGATACAGAGTTTATAATATGCTGAGTATAATTATAATGAGGATTAATTAAGTATCCAAAAGTACAGTAGCTTTATATCTGAGAGAGCATCATAAAAGAAAATCAGATAAAAAGTTATGAAATAAACAATATTCAGGGATTGACAACTATCTCCCTAGTGAAATAACATCAAAGCTGATATAAATTGCATGCAAAACAACTCGCAAACAGAGAAAATATTCTAAATGTTTTAAGTTTTGCTTGTCAAAAAATTAAAATCCAAATACCTTAGATGGTGCAAAAGATAATCAAATATTGACAGCTGTAGCTGTGCTGCTAAGCTCAACACGCCCCTTTCCTCAGTGGCTGTTCAACTATTTTTGCCTTTGGAATTTTCTTCCGAGCTGCACAGGAACACTTGGCAACAAAAACCTTTTTTGAAGAAATAGTTTCAGGAGCTGATTCATCCCTGATTCTGAGGGCACTGGAGGAGCTGACTGGTAGAAGGACAGTCAGTCATTCCGTCAGTCCACTGTTTTAGTGTAGGCCACTGTTCTCTTTCTGTTTTCCATCTTTATTTCACATCTACTTGCATTTCTGCTCTGGGTTTGACATTTGAATGTGATTGGAATTTGTAACAGCCAACCCAGGCAGCTTAAGTTAGACAAAACGTGAATATTTCACATGCCTGAGCTCTGTTTCTTTGACAGGTAGAACTCCATTGATACAGCTTTTCAATTATTACTTCTAGGCAATCCTCACGTAAAGTACCAAAGAAGTAAAAGATGATCAGTACCGGTGCTGTAAAGTGGAACAACCGTAAAGAATACGGAGATTAATTCTTGGATGTATTGAAGTATGAGACTCAAACCAGCAGTGAACTTAAGTGCCTCCCTTTGTCGGGAGTCATTCCAGTGGGCAATTATGGGTGCCAAAATTAATGGAATTATTCAAATGGTAAATTTAAAGCATCTGCTTTGGAAGACTCATGCTAGAAGACCAGCATGCTCCAGGGTAGCATCATTTCAGAGTAAAGAACTAAAGTCTTACTTTAGAAACCTTGGAGATAAAACTATAAAGTAGCTTTTAGTTCAGGAATCTCATATCACAGTTACTACAGACAACATGATGATAAAAAACAACACAACACGTAGCTAATGTCCCATCTTAACACTGGCAAGGCATTTTACACCCTTTGCTTCATTGCTCCACTTTGACACTTGTTCTTCTGATTTTCAGCCTCAGTGTTTTTATAACTTCTCTTCTCTGTGACCTAATAATATCCTGAGTTACAAAGACCCTGCAGATTCTCTGAATTTTGAAGAAATGTGCAAGAATAGCATGTCTGCATGGTTTACTGAGAAATGAAGAGCCTTTAATGGAAAGGATATAGCAATGTGAAAAAATCTGTAGGACTGAGGGATGACAAGTATCACTGAACTGGGTATTACAGTGCTGATGCATGAATATAGTGCAAAAAAAAGGGTAAGGCTGGCTTCTGCAGTAAAATGATATTGACACAATTAGTTTGATGCTGTTTTTAGAGTTTGTAGAATATGACCTCTGGATTTTTCATCTTCAAAGGTTACTTCTAATTAGCATCCAGTGATAACATGTTGGAGATGCTTCTTTAAAAGATATCACAGCTCTAGCAGTGAGAACTGACACGGTATCTATCAAAGTCTTGTGGTGCCTGCAATTCTGACAAAAGGCACTCTGAAGGACTGGCACGTACCACCTTATTTGCATTTTTGCATTTCATTATGCTCATAATTGCATACCACCACAGCAATTCTTCCACACTATCTCAGAAAACATTATCAGCAATGTCTGAAATAAATGCTTAAATGTCAACAATTGACGAGCAAGAAAAGCTGACCTTTGAAGGATCTCATTCTTTTGAGAATTGCCCTCCTATGACTCACTCCTTAACTTTTTGTCTGTGCTTGGTAACACCAAAGGAACACAGTTTCTGTGTGGACTGTTTTTGTGTATTGGAAATAGAGAGGAAGTCAAAGAGCTGTAAAAATACAATCAATTTATACCCACAGTCAGATGGGATTGACGGAACATTTGCGATGACAATTCTTAAAGTCCCTGAAACATTAAAGTAAGTGGACATTAACATGAGGCTACAATAGAATTTCTATGGAATTATATGTTACATTCGCATTAGAATTAAAGTTAATTTATCCATGATTAATGTTATGACAATGAACAAAACAACTTTCCTTCCGCAAACATGTTAAGCATTTTATACGTTGTGATAAGTGTTTGATGACTGTAAACAGCTGCTCCAAGACCAAAGAAAACTATTCACAGTCATCTTACATTTACTGCAATACTGACCAGCCTTCCTTAGTTTGAATTTACATTTTACCCTCGTTTGTGTTTCTACCACCATTTCATGGCTCCATTTACCTTGATTTGCATAGCAATTTTGGTCCACATTTTTAAAAAAAAAAAAACACTGATCAATTTTAGCTTAAAATAAATTACACCACCACAGAAATTGCTCCCACTGTCCAAAAATGCTAATCAATTTTGAAAACCTACATCATGGCTTGCGTCCCAGATTTTTTCCATCCAATCCACATCAAAAAGAAATGATAGAAAATTATGTTAACATGTTCGACTGCTTGTTTGCTTGTTTTAGCTGAGGCATTGGTTATGCTTCAATGGCAAACTAATCGCCTGTTTGGAATCTCATCCAGTTTGTGTTACTTTTTTTAATGGCAGTATGGCGATGCTGCAGATTTCAGCACGGTCCATAGTGAAAGTTTCAGATTCTCTAACAGGAGAATTTTTTTCATCACTTTCAGAAGTATCAGTAATAGGAAAATTGAACTGTTAATTTTGACTGGTAGTACAGTCTTCTGTGGCACCATTTCATTTCTCTATATTCGATTTATTTTTTTTTAATTCACTGAAAAATTACAACAGACCAACCTAAAACAACTCACTGAGAAGTACCTCTTTTCAGGCCTATAAAATACCATTCGTGTGAGGATTTCAGTATTTTGAATGAAACGTGATTTTAAGCCAGTATTTTCATCCATTTCAGCTCTTTGGTTGACTCATATCTGAGGGGGTTCCTTTCACACAGTTTCACACAGGTTCACACTTATTCCTAATTACTATCTGTTATGGCAACAAGGCTACCTGCACCCCTGTCCCCAGACTGCTTCTGTGTTGTGTCTGCACCTTTTGTGAATATATAGGGACCCTTTTTTTATCCTTAGGATATTACTATATAGTTCAGTACCTTGCAGAAACAGGTGAGCTACTTCAATATTAATTAACCTTAGTGAATATATGCTAAAAGAGCCATTCAGCTTCTGGTGCTGCAGCTAATATCCATTTCATGGCTGCATTACTTCTAAACGTAACACTGTACAGCTAAAGTAAACACCAAAGGAAAGATGAGCCCATGCATACACAAGTCTGGAAAGAAACGGAGTTACCTTTTGTTCTCTGCAATTAATGGTTCACCTTCATGGCCAGTACTGTAGTTAGGGCTATTATTTGGTCAATCCCCAGTTTAAACTCATTCAACAGCAGTAAGATTTCTGGGTTCATACAGAGGTGTATGATGCCCTGCCTCTATGGGGCAGGATTTCATCCAAGGTGACCACTGGCTTGAACAGATTAGGCTTATAGACAGTTCACTTTCAGAGTTGTTTCTGAATGTTACGTGGCAGACAAAATGACCTTCAGAAATAACTGGAAAAGGCACATAGGGGGAAAATAATAATAATATGCAATAAAATTTCATTTAAGACTCCAATTTTGCACAGTCCATTACATGTGAGAGTGGATTATTCTTCCAAAACAAAGCATTTCATTGCTTTAAATCTGAGGAGCTTCCCTATTCACTGTATCACTTTGTTGGAACCACACATCTCTGCTGCAGTTGTCATAAATTGCACAATGACCAGATCTCTTCTAAGATGGCGGATGTGAAATAAGGATGCACAAGCACTCTGTTTCCTATTGCCCCTCCCTTTTTGAAACAGGCATAAAAGTAAGTGGGAGGCAAGTAGCAATGGACTTGGATCCTCCGAGTATATCCATCACTCTTACGCATTATGAAATAATGGCATATTATAGACCTTGATGGATTTCAGTACAACTGACCAGAATTTTCTAAAAAAAAATTATATGTATGAATTTCCCCAGTTAAACACGTGAAACATCACTTTTACAAAGCACTTCAACATGACTTCCATTTCAAAATCTTCTAGACCTCATTAAGAGCGCATTCTTTGTTTCTGGCTATTGAAAGAGCTCAGCTAAAGCTGAGACTCCTCGTTATAAAATATTCTGCAACACGATTTAAAACAACTATAAAATAACTTCCTACATGGGTATGATTAACAACCAAAATTGAACTGTTTCTTGTTGTCAGTAACAACCTCCAGTAATGATTAAGACGGGCCATTATAAAATATATGTATATCTAAAAAACCTCCATATGAAAAAGTCAACATCTTATATGAAAAACAGTGCTTGAATTATTTAAAGCAATTTTTGAGTTTATGTTCTTTTTGTCTGAAGATGGAAAATGGATCTTTTTTTACTTAAGGTGTGTTCACAATAAAAACATTTGTCACTGTTCTTCATTGAGAGATAAAATGCTGGAATTGCACAGTGCACTTATTGGACAATTCAACATGCCAGGGTCAGGCACTCTAAGACTTCACAGTAGCACAACAAGAACAGATACTGAAGATGCTCAAAATCCAGATTATGGCTTTCAGAAGACATGGAGTATTGTTCACCCAGGTTGAAAGCAAATGTATGTTTATATACTTTAATCTTCGCTCAGATGTGAGCTACCGTGTTAACAATTTTGTTACCCAGGCTGCCCTGGCTTGGGATTTAAATAAAAACAAATTACAGGTCTTAACAGTGATAGATGGACTTCTTTTACATTTGTGTAGAGTATTTTTGCCTTAAGATTAAAGGCTTATGCATTTATCTGCATAAACTAACCCCTGGAGTAGGGTACTGCTGACATTTTCCAAGAAAAATGAATATCCTAACTTATTCCAAAGAGAAGACTTGGTATTTGTATGGCCAGAGTGACCTTTGCAAGTGCCCTTTCAGATTAGGTGCACTACATGGAAAATTGTGCTCTTACAGTACTCCATAAATCATACCTACCAATTTTCTTTAAAGGGGTATGTAAATATCAGTGTACCAGGTGGGTAAACAACACTAACCTCGTACAAATGGCTTGAAAATTGAAGAAAAGCACCTTATTTTGCTGCTGAAATTGCTTTTGAAGCCCAGCATCGTGGCTTGGGTTGTAGAATGCATGAAATGATTTGTGCACTGGGAATAGAAAATGGGTTGATGATAACCACACTCGACACAGTTCCTATGTTTCTGAGTTCTTTCGATGATCAAAGATATCATTGCTGTATATTACTTTTCTTAGCAGATCCCAAATGCATGTGAATTTCAAGTGACATACACATTATCTGCATGTTTCCAAAACGGACAGACAGCTTTTTAGTTTGTATTTCTCATTTGAGCTGGTTAATGCTTCTGGTCCAGTTTCCGTCTCAGCCTCCTTACAATAGTTATGTAGTATTTCCATTCAATAAAAGCAAGGCAGAGAAGTTTATGTGCTAAAGAAGGAAAAAAAGAGAAGTTACAGCCTTTTAAAAGTCAAAAGTATTATTTGAATACATACTGACTATGAAAGTGGGAGGTCTGTAATTGTTGCTAAGTTCCAATAGGCTGCAGAAAAGACCCTGAAAGAAGAAGAGCTCTGGTTTTGGAGATATCAGTAGGGTAACATAAACAGTATGGGTAGCACAAACACTTCGATGGAACCAAGAACCATCAAAGGTGGGAAATGAGAACATCAAGAACATACATGTAGCATTTCCAGAAATTTCCTTTTGTTTTGGTTTAATTTTTACAATAGAGGCAGAGCGACTTCAGAAGTCCTGCATTCCCTCAGCTTCATTTAAGCATTTTAAGCATTCATTTAATGATGCTCAAACTCTCTGACATATCAATCTGGGCAGCAAAACCCAGACGAACTCTTGGATAGTTCTGAAATACAGACCTTAGTACTGCGAGTGGAACCACATTATAACCAGTAGAAGCTGGGAGCAGAAACAGGATCCACATTTCTTCCTCTTGCCTACATGATACTGGAATAAACAGGTGAAAATTGTAATCAGCCATTTGGAAAGATGAAGTGTGAATAAAGAATAAAAGGCATAATCCATTTTTAGCATATGTTTATGAAGGTGCCTTAGAGTTATATTATATATCCACATCTCCAATGTCCTCCTTCAATACACTTAAATCAGCTCAGCTCAGAGTGCCTTTGGGCATAAGAAAGAAGACAGTAGAGCTTGCAGGAAAGTGAAGCATTTCTGAAAGCAGATTTATTTTTCACAAGAGGGAATAAACCCAGCAACAGAAGGATATCATCTACCTCCCAAACAAAAACAACACTGGAGGGAGAAAAGAGCTGCAAATGCTGTAAAACCAAACTTGGAGCATTTCTGGTAAAATTGTTCTCATTGAGAAGGGAAAAACAATCATGAAGGAGATGATGGTAGTGTCTGAGGACATCCCCAGCTTGCATACCTGTGAAAAATGAGGTCCTCCCTCCCAAAGATACTTCCATACTGGCAGCAGATCACTCAGCCATGTTACCATCGGTCTACCTTACAACTTCTTCAAGAGGACGAGGTTGGATCCAACAGCAAAACCGTGTTTAAAGCAAGATACAGACTTGAAAGACTTGTAACATTTCAAGTCACAAGAAGGCACACGAACACTTCACAGATGCAAAATACCTTGTTGGAAACATGTCACATGTTTATCAGCTGTTCTCATTTCCTTACAGTCTGACTTGGTGGGCTCAGCAGCACACTGAACTTCCAAGAGCTTGCAGTTAGCTTGGAAAAATCACAGTGCTGAATTTCTGCTCTCTATAGATTATCTAAAGGCATTTGCTTGGCAGTATTTTCTTATGATAAAAGAGTATGGTAGTATTTAATCTCCAGAACCTCTTGTTAATGGAAGTCTCAGTTCTTTTCTACCTTCTATGTTTTGTACTGGTACTAATTTAAGGACAGTAAAAATTAAATTCAATACAAAGACTCTCATAAGTATCTGGAAATCTGCATTGTTTCATCTGGCTCCAAAAGGCCTCATTACAGCAGGGAAGGGAATTACCCCTGACTTTAGGAGTCATGAGGAAACTGAGAAAACCTTTGCACAGTGGTGAGAGGAATAGTTTGTGGGTTGGTTCGGTTTGTTTTTTCCAGAAGTGCCTATAAGAGGTAGCATAGGAGCCCAATAAAAACCATGGTTATTTGTATGCTTGAGCAGCTTGGTTGCTTGAAAATTCCCACCCCTTACAAACACACGAAGGGAGTGATTTTCAAAGGAGCTTGTGGATTTTACAGAGATGTATTCACTTACTGGTGCATTTAGTTTTCCCCCAAGTTGTTGAGCTCAATGTGATTACTCATAGGTATAAAAAGTAAGCAAGTACATAACATTTGTAGGCTCATGGCTGAAAACAGCCTAGAACTGGGAGGCAGGCAGAACACAAATATTTTCCAAGGTCACTTTTTCATGTTAGCTGCATACTCTTGGGGAGGCTACAGAACATGTGTTATTATCTCCAGTGGGGACTGGAAATAAATATAATGTTATTATTAGTTAGCCTTTTAATGCATCTTTTGAGCTCTGAAGGAGCAGCATTGTGCCAAGCTTTATAAACTTGTTTCTTCAGCCTCCCTGACTCCCAATATGTAACACTTTATTCATTATCCTAAGGTCTAATCTGGTTTCCAGATAACTCAGTGGTTCCAACAGACCATAAAGATGCAACCAAAGCCTCTGCTATGCATAGCTTTGAAAAAAATCACCAGCTAAAAAAGAATGCCTACTTGCAACAATACCATCTGAAAATGTCTGTTCTGCACGTGCCTCAGTAAGATCTGTCTCTTATTCTGTTTACTGAAACCTCAAAAAAAATCACATAACCTTGCATCTATAAGAATGGAAAAAAAAAAAAAAAAAAAAAAAAAGAATTGAATTTGACAGGCACTGCTAATAATGAAAATGTTTTTAAAAGTGAGCTCTAGCTGTGTACCAATCACTGCCTAATCAGGGTTATGGTTTTCAAATTATATTGTGTCTTCTTTCACCTCCTAACTATTATGTGAAATAAAAAGAGAAGTGCTTAGGCAAATCCTCGATCTGTTCACATATATTTTTAATATTAATATGTCAGAGCAGTGGCAATAATGATATTAGGCAAATGACGGAATTCTCCTCCCAGCTGGACATGTTAATTGAGAAGCCAAATTTTAGAGGCAAAGTTCATGTCTGTGCAGATGGCAGGACAATGCTGGATGGCAGGCCTAGGTCAGTGTCAATCCCAAACCGTACTTTAATGGCTCACTTCTCTGCTTTTTCAACGTCAGCTGGTCCCTGTGGGGTGTATAAGTTGAGGAAGTCTGTCTGTCTCTGTTTTTTTCCTGCCCTTGACTCTGGCTCACTAATTTCATGCAGAGAAGATGTCCCTGTGTGTGATAATAAAAAAAAAGAACTTGGAATCAGAAGATGAAATGAAAGAGAAGGTTTCAACGCTTCCTTAAGAGGTGGTGTAGCTGCTTAAAACCAATACCATCCTCTTCCTCTCGGAGGACTGCATCCAAACTTGCTCACATCAAGGGGAACACATTCCCTATTAAAACCAGTCACCCGACATTTCCTTGATGCATTTTAAAATAATAACAATAATTATTTCTTTATAATTTTTTGCAGGGAGGGTTTCCTACAGTCTTTAATTGCATCTATAGCGAGATCACTTCATGTTTCGGCCTGGCTGGTCAGAGTTTAAGATGCTTTATTGTGCTGCAAGTACATAAAGGTATTTTACCCTTTGTTAAAAAGCCCTGAATATTGCTCATATTTATATAGCTATTATATTATCTACTTTAATATGATGTGTGAATCAAAAGCTGAATGTATAGACCTATATATTTAGAGAGATTTATAGCTATACAGCATCACAAAAAGACTTTAATAGCTTCAGTTTCCTAAGTGATATAATTATTTATTATCTCTAATTAAAATGCAGAGCTTGGCTTTCTGCGTGAGACTAGATGAAAAGCCTTTTTAATGAAAAGAGCAACTATGAGCTCTAAATTTCTTTATGGAAGAGATAACTTATGTAATCACTGGTAACCTTTTTCAAGAATATTATCTCACTATTTATAAAACAATACCTTCTTTACTTTATAAATTCCCATTTACATATGAAAAAGAGCTTTATTTATTGATGCCTTTGACTGATGTGCATTCTTCTTTCAGGAATACCCTCTTTTTCTTTTTTTCCATCTTACATATGCCAGAGCACCTTCTTTGCCTTTGACGTTACCTGAAATGATATTTTAAAATAATTCTCTCCTTGAATAATCAATAAACACAACTTAGTTCATTCATCAAATAAAATCACATCATATTTCCTTGCTCTATAACAATACATTTAAAATGTTTTCTAATCTTACAGTTTGACACAGAATTTATTACACAGAATGCAAATTTTAACCACTAGGAGCAGCTATAAACAAAGGGAAAACCAAATTTGTTTTCTTTTGTTATTGTAAAAAAACCTTTCTTTAACACCACCCCAACATACATACACACACCAAAAGGCATTATTATTTAACTGCTCGGTGAATCAGTAGGATATAAGCAGCCAGGAATTGGAACTGCATGGCAGTAAACTTTGTCCACATCTATATTAAAAATGAGTCATGATCTCATATATTGTCATGACTTAATTGATATTTATAGTGTTAAATTACCCCTTATTTCTAAACAAGGAGAGGTTGCCACCAATTATGGAAAAAATGCTATAATAGGATAAAGCTTTATATAATTACATTTCCTTCATATTTGTATGACTTCCAACACAACTGTGACCCAAACTTGATCCATCTGTAGCACTTTGAACATCATTTTCTGCTAAACATACAACAAAAAATGTGAACTTGTATTATATTAATAAAATGTTAATATATCACAGTATGGATTGATGTGATCCATACCTTATGGATATTTCACAACTACACAAGCTTTGATTAAGAGCTCACTGTAGTCAAAGGTAAGACTTTCACTGCTTCTAATGGGCTTTCAATCAAGGTCTCGGCTATCTGTATTTTTTCATAAAACAGAAAAATTCATTATCTTTGGAATTGCCTGATATGAGTCAGGGCAGCAAATGAGTTCAGTGATGATGCATTTGTGTAAATCTGGGCAAAAATTGACCTTGTATACTGACAGATAGGAAAAGAGGTAGGAAATGCATTTAACTGAACATCTCTGTTGCGTTGTAATCATCTAGACTTGAGTTTCACTAATTAATGGCTGTGTAAAGCGAGAGCATTCAAATGGACATCATTTTAAAATCCATTTACTGTTTACAGTCTTTGCTTTGTAACTTTTATTGTTATTGATTATCTTTTAACTTACCTCCTCTCTCAAATTCCTCACCACGTCATTCCGTCTCTTAATTCAGAAAAGAAGCCACCAATTTGGCATAAGGACGCAGTGCACCGGCCAGTGCAGATTTCATGCAATAGTCTCCCAGTTGTCCAACAAACGGTTTTTAGACTCCCTGTAAAGATTTTGGAAGCTTTTTCTGAGTGCAAAAACCCACATACAGGGCAAGGCACGTATGTTTTGAAGTATATAAGCACATAGTTGATGACATTATCTAGCTAGCTGAACCAGGTTTAAGTTTACAACTAATCAAGTCAGGGAATGGAAAATAATAATCTATGTAAATCAGTTTAAACTTGGAAATTCCATCTGAACAATATTATACATAGGAAACAGTGTGTATTGATCAAATAAACATTTAATACTGTTTTACAGCCATCAGATGGGAACACAGTTTATATTAAGTTGCCCTTAATTTCATTCAGAACATTGTTAGCTAGACTTTATTCTGCTAATGAAAATATAACTATATCTTCAGGAAGGACAGCCAATATCCTGGAAAAGAGATCAAAAGAGCACAGAGCAATGCTGAAAGAACCATTCAAGTGAACAGAAAATAAATAGCACTTAATTTATATTGTTACAATATTGTTACCATTTAATTTTGAAAGCATTATTTGTATCAGTAATATTTTCATCTTCATATTGTAAAAACCGTGTATGTGCATATTCAGAATTAATAGAGTGGAATTTTTCTGTATTCATTTTATATACATGAGAAAATATAGACCTGATACAGCTCCACATAAGTCAGTAAAATAAGATAAACTCCAGTGGACTGCAGATTGCTACTAACACTGGCTTTTAAAGTTGGGAACACACAATTGATTTGTGTACTTGGAAATGTACGTATTCAGTGCTTTTTTATCACATGGCATAAACTAAATACAAGCAGTGGCACTTCAGCAGTTCTTAATATTATAGCCAAACCTCATCCAATTTATCTAATTACCCTCTCTTATTAGCAGCAGTGAGGTTGAAAGCTATTCCTTATAACAATAAACTATCTTCGTAACTCTTTTCAGAGGCTACATTTAACAGGAGGATTTTGCATAGCACCATAATACTTAGACTTGCCAGTGCTGCTCTTGCCAGTGTAGATTGCCTCCACAGACATACACAGAAAGCTACTGCATGCACACATTGCTAGCTATCATAGAAAATCAGCTGTGAGAAAGCAAGCGTTCATAACTTTGTTCAAATAAATAAAAAAATATCTACTTAGTAAACTGTACTGATGTAGTCTGATATTGTATATTATACAACTCAGATTCTAGTTTCTTGTGATTAAAGACTAAAAAAATCACAGAATCATATGCTAGAGCAACTCAAGTTTGAGTAGCAGATGATGCAGATTTATAAAATCATACAGCATGGACTGAAAAAAGACCAAGCAATGCACGAAATCTGGGGAAAATCAAACCACTTATTCCACATGTAATTCAGATAAAATTACACAGGCTTAATATTTGAAATCATTTCTGTTACAGTTCCTCTTAGCCACTGTGATGAACACTAATGCAGTATGTGCATTATTATAAGCGGGAAATCCCTGGTATCAAAGGATTAATTTTAATCTTTGTCTTGCTTTAGTAATAGGAAATAAATTTTACCTAGTCATTGTCCTAGTCAAGTCATATAAAGAAACCATATATGCTGACGAGCCTTTATTATCTCAGTCAAATAGATTAGCATTGATTTACTGTAGGTAAGAGCTGCTGAAGGGTCTGTTCTGTGTGTGCTCTTCAGCAGCATGATTATTTACTGTAAACCTACCCTCTGATTTTCTCCTTAGGCTGGTATTGCTATTATTAAAGCTAATTCACATGAAATTATGGTAGCTCTTCTGGTCTACAGTCCTTGGTCAGAGACCTAAGCAGGTGTTTGCTTAATAATTTGGTCAAAGATCAGTGAGTTAAAGGTTAGGCCATAAAGGGGAAGAATGGAGAGGTCAGAGCACTTGCAGGAGGGGTCTGAGACTTGATCTTCCAGAGTCTGGAATGGTCGAGCCTCAAGGTCAGCCATTAGTGATCTTGCTTTAACGGACTGTGAGATGTCAACCATAAATTCACCATGCCAGCACCTTTAACCCTATTAATACTTTGACTACTGGAAATAAAAGCAAGAATCCAGAAGGAACTAGTCCATGGAGAATTATTCACAAAGTGTCCACGAGATTAAGTTTATGTAGTAAAGCTTATAACTCTTAATAGAGCTTTCCAAAGAAAAATAACACACATTCTTCATTACTCCCTTTTACAGAAAATCATTGCATTCTATATCAAGATGGTAGATGAAGACATTTCACACGTGATGTCTAAATATATATATATTCATAGAACATGAGATTTTTCTCAGATAATATAAGTAGAAATTAATGAAAATAGAAACAAAACTGAAAAATCACCTGTTCTCCAAAACTGTACTAGGTCAGGTACACACAAAGCTGTATAATTGCCACCCATAATTAGACAGCACATACTGAGCAAGCATCTTCTTATCAGAAGCAAATGGTGTAGTGGCCATTTTCTTGTTCAAGACAATAACTATGTTCTGATGATTAGCTATTTTAGCAAGCAGAAGCATGTGACCACCAAATGCCAACTTGGAATAAATGACGTTTAGGAATTTCATCCTGGAAGGTGCATCTCGCCTTCTGCTCTCCAGCGGCACTTCAACATTCAGTGTTGGCATTTCCTGAAATAGTGCTGAGTTGTAGAGATTCAAATAATCTTAAGATCTAAGAACTCTTGCTTTTAGTTTCACATCAAAGATACATGAAACAGCTTAGTATTACCAAACACCACATCCTGCATCTCCAGAGCCTGGGAAACTCATCTTTTGCTGTGTGCACAATCTTCTGTGGAGGGACTGCTCAGCCATTTGAGAAAGCAAGGTATATGGCCAATAAAAGAAGTAACATCACAGACTAAGTTAGGAAAATATTTCCGGCTGTTATAGCTAGGATGTCCATGGGACAACAAGACAGACAGTGAACTCCTTCCCCAGGGTTTCCAGAGACACCTGACAAGGCACTCTTTCCACTGCAGGATGAGTAGGACATGAAGCTTACAGGGATCAAAGTATCATGAAACAAAGCAAAAGGGTAGGAAGGGTGAGACTTAAAGGAATCATCCGTTGAGGTAAATGAAGACATCACAGCAGAATAAAAAGAGATAACAACAGACAGTTGGGTGCAGAGTGCTAATTGGGAGTCTGAACTGAACCAGTGGCCCCAGCCCAGCATTAATGAAATATTCATAGACAGGCACACAGCACACTGTCAGGAAAGGACAGGTTGGTTTGCCTTTTAGGAAGGAGAATTTTTCTATATCGTTGTTTTGTTCCTTTGATTTCCCTACACTTACAACTCCGAATCTGTGGTAAGGAAAGGTATGCAATTGCTACAAAGTGTGTTTTGTCAATGAAAATTCCAAACTGAGTAACTTGGCTTTAAAAATTAATTACTTCATCCTTAAAGGCCAACTACACAGGAACTTGAGACGTCTGGAAACTTCACACAGACCTTTCTTTAACTTCTAGTCATGCTTTACTTGACTTCTAGCATACTTAGTTTCCTATCTTATGAAACCTGCACAAAGATCTGAACAGAAAGAGATTTTCGTGCGTGGGCAGGAGGGAGCATGGTGTTTCAAGAGAAAACTAGCTCTCCTATTGATAAAAATTCACAGATATATCAAACTGAGAAACTAATCCTGTCAAATCTTATAAGGTATAAAGTACCCACAATTCCCACAAAGATCAGCAGGTTCTGGGTTCCCTCCAGAGCCCCTCAGAACTGAGCCCTTCATCCAGAATACTTGGCTTCAGTTCATATCACTTGAACTCACATTGTTCAGTTGGGCTTAAATCTTCACATTAACTGGTTGCTCAATTGCACTGCATACCGTGCGTGCTGCTGTGTGCACCTGTTTGTTTTGATAGCAAGCACAATAGGATATTTTGCGGGTTGAAATCATCCACTGTAACAAAACAGTCTTTTTTTAATTAAAAACAATTCTGGAAATGAAAACACAATAAGAATATGTACAAAAAAAAATCCGTTTATAAAGATTGAAACATAAAATGTGTCAAAATATTTTTGGAACCTCGCAAGTATTTGGTGACACAAAGTCAGTTTTCAGAAAGAAGTTCTGTTTTTAATGGGCATAAGCTTCTGTCTTTTAAATACTCTCTAAAGGATATTCTAAGTAAATCTGTAAAGAATTCCATTTAAAAAATGAAGAGCAAGTATTTATTAAAGAGTTCTGTATACTTATTTTGCTTTATGTTCTGCTTGTTAATTAGAAAGAAAAAGCACAGTTAAAAAAGCTGATATCAGATTTCCAGTCTACTTAATCAGTACAGGTAGATATCCATTCACAGAGAGCCATGCCCCATAATGCTTTTGCATGTTTAACTTTCATTAATTCAATACAATTAATTTCATCAATTGTAAGAGGAACATCAAAAAAGCTTGTGTTTTAAGACAAGGACTGACCACGTTCATCTTTAAGATTATGTCTTGTACTTCAGGGACTCCTCCCATACCACCTGTGAGTAAACAGTACCATGAGCCCCTAGTCTTGGAGAGAACTCTACAGTATACGAGGTGAAAATACAAAGTACTGTGAGCTAATGATAATCAGAAATACTTTCTTGATATTGTTGCATATAGAGAGCTCTTGAAATGGAAAACACCTTTACAGCGTTATCTTTTCCCCTCTAGATTACAGGACAGACAAGCACAGTGATCTCAGAAATCTTTAAAACAACAGAGAGAAAATTTTCTAATTCTCTTAATGGTCACCACTGAGGCAAAATTAATCCAAGCTTGGAAAAGGACAGCAGAAGATCTTTAACAATGCAGTACAGCCACAGAGAGATATCAATAGCAGCTGTGTATCAATAGTTAGGTAAATTCCAGCTTTGCAGGGCAGAACTGTTGGTACAAAGGGAAGGTAGATTAGCCTTAAACCAGGAGAGATGTTGTTCCATAGATTTGTTGCTTTCCTTTGAATAAAGAATACTGATATTGTCTTCCAGAAGTCAGTTCACTGCCCAGCACAAAAACTTTGACCTTTCGCCTCCTGTGCATGCAGAGAGAGGAGATGCTAACATGGTAAAATTCACTCCTGGGCAAGAGGCCAGAACATGGCCTATGTACTATTAAGCCTTCGAAATAGGGTTTAAGTGGGACTTAAGTGGTGCATGAGCCTTTCATTGGCTCTCTGCCCAGAAGTGAACTTCACCCACAGAGAATATTACATGTTGTCCATGCATTGCCTACTATATATGGGTGCCGTGTAATTCTCCTTTATCACCCTGACAAAACTTCCATCATTGCTTAACCTGAGTTGTTCTAAATGGTCCAGAGTAAACTATGCCTGCTACACACAATACAACCAAGCAGAGCATTGCTAACACAGGAGAAAGTATCTCTTCATGGTGAAGGAAGGTTAATTTTCTCAGGACTGATACGCCAACAGGGCGAACTGTATGAGTCTCTGTAACTGTACCAACTTCTGTTATTAGAAAGATGTGGTTTCTGGCACTTATTTCAATGAAGTAGTGTATAGATTTTCTACAAGGCATTATTTCCTGTCTACAATATATTATTTTTATTTTCACTTAAAACATACCAAGAATCTCCCTACTAGTATGCTCATGTGGTATTCCTCACATTTAAACATAGCTGGAAGTATTCCCACATATTTTATGCACATGATAGCCTTTCAGATGCAATAGAATTGCAAGGTAAATGAATTAAAACATAGTGTATGTCTGTACACGAGTGAGTGCCAAAGTTCTACTTACACTGCTGAAGTGTGGGTTTTTCCCCTTTATAATTTTGTTTCTATGGGTTTTGTTTTGGCATTAGGGCTGTCTCTTTCCTAACTGTCTCATTTTCCCTTGAGAGTTGTTTAATAGGTTACTAAGTGGGTTAGAAAAGATAAGAAGCAAAAGTTTAATTACTTGCAAAAATATGCACAATACAAGAGAAATGCACACATTCTGGACATTTCGTAGCCTGATACTGTCTTTGCTGGAAAACAGTTGACAGAGAGGGAAGCAGAACTGGGAACAAAAACCTCAGATGTCCTGGAAGAAATAATAAATCATAATTTACTATTGTAAATTTTACTGGCGGCTCTTAAAAGTGACCACAAGTAGTCTCTCTGATATATAGTGAAGAGATCCAGAACTGCTGACAGGTTTGTATATACCAGGCTGATTAACACTTTATATTACATTGACAATTATTAGGGGCTTTAAATTTGAGTTCTTACATTGCTCTTACTTCGAAGAAACCAGCTGTATTTTTTTTTCTGGTACTTTCTGTAAACGACACGTAGAACCTGATGATTATCATTCATTTCTATATAGTTAGCAGATGGCTTCTGGCAGCAATTCTTTAAAAGTTTCTTCATTTATAAAATATGAAGTGGCCAAACTAAGTTAAACCAATTAGTGACTTTCCTTTATCATTTTTCCAGGTGCTTTCTTCATTACGAGATATCAATCAACTGCAGGGCAGTAAACATGCTAGTTCTGGTATTTATGGAATGCTCAGATCATCAGTTGAATTACACGTAGTTCAAATCTAACATATTAGCAGTTCAAAAATCCATTAAGGTCAGTATCAGAGGAGCTGTTACACTACTCGTGTTGGAATGTGTCGCAGAGAACCAGCATGTGACACCTTGGAAGCGAAAGAAATATTTCCTGTTACTACAGTACTCAAAACCTCAAAACAAACAGGTTGCATAAACCAGATTGCATTCATTGGACTCATTTTTCAGTAATAACATTTACATTAACAGTGTTCATATTCTTTTCTTCAGCTATTTGGTATCTCCAGGTCCATAAGGTAGAGAAAATGTTTCAGGGTGAAAGTGTTGGTATGTAATACACCTGAAAACTATTCAGCCGTTTGTTAAAAATGGGCAAACATTCCAGCTTGTTTCTACAAGTAGGACCTTTCATGATCAATTTTTGTTTCAAAAAACAGACACTTTACTTGAAATTACATGCATGACTCAAACTTTTGCCCACACAAACCTGGTACCAGTATGTCTCTATAAGCGTATCATATGCCTCTCTATAGGCTGAAAATCTCAAGTACCTTTCCAATTACACTACAGTTGGAACTCGGTTGTTGGATTTTATATCAAGTGGAAAAGCAAATAATCTGTGCTTCTAGGTATATTTTTGGAATTGAAGAATATTAGAAAAGAACAAAATTGCAATTCTGTAAGCGTATAAGGTCGGGTAAAGCTTCTACTCAAATAAGTAGCCTTCTGACAGGATCAGACCAGCTACTCACCAGAAATAAGTTTTTGTTTTGGAAAAAGGCAGGTTAAAATGATAAATGTCAAATTGCAGTGGGTCTTTTGAAAAAGTCATCTCTCCTGACACTTCACCCTCATCCCTTGCTCTCCTCTCCACAGATGGCAACAAGGTGCACAGTAAAAGAAATTAAGATGATAGTGTGTAGACAGGAGCAAGGAGACTAGTTTTCATCTTTGCAGACAACAGAAATGACATCACGTCTCCTCAAACTGACACATTAATAAATTTAGTATCACCTGAACTTTTCTGGAAAAGAGAACCTTTTACACCAGCAAGTTATCTGGTGTCAGTAATAATAGGAATCTGTATCATATTCTGCACCATATATGATGGCAGAATTACCTTTTGGGCCCTAACAAGTTGACAGAGGTTCATTTTGCTTCCTCCTTTAATGACATCTTCTTTGCAGGTGAACTGCAGATGTAATGACTTCCTCTTTTGCTACTGAATACTCCTGAAATGTCATCATGACCCAAGACATCTCAATCTAGCTTAATGCAAACGGGAAGCAAAGGGTTTTTAAAGGTGAAACTGATCTTGCTAATGAAGAAGTATCACTCTTCATTTGGACAGGGAGCACAAAGCTTGTTAGATCGAGCTAGGTGAATGTCACAGGTTAGAGTTCAAACATAACACAGAATTGTGACTAAAGATGTTGTCTCCTATTTGTGTAGAGGTACACAGTCAAAACAAAGTAATATAAGTCTAAATTAAGTATTTTGGAATGATCCAGCAAGGTATAAAACAAATATTTGCTGGAGAGGGTTGCATTTTGAGGACCTTAATCATGAACAGTTCAGAAACATTTAAAAGGACAACAGTAAACACGCAAGATATGTTGAAACAGAAAAGAAAAAGAAGAAACAGAGAGGAATCAGCAGCAAGGAGAACACAAGGGATTTTAGCATAGCCCAGTCATTGCCCTAAGCTGGAGATTCACACAAAAGTATCTGATTTGTACGTTGAGCTGCAGCATTTCAGGTCGTAAAAATTAATTTGCCACTAAATCTGAGTTTGAACAGACCATACGTACATATATATATTTTAATGTACAAGAGAGCCAATTAAGAGCCTCAATTAATCCAAGGGCTTTTTTTCAGTATGAGTGAAAAGCATTTTGCCTCTCCAGACTTACATAAAGTTTCCTAAAATCATTGGATGTTCATGGGAAAAAAAAATTACCCACAACTACCAAAGACATTCAAGCACCTTTGTCACCTGAAAGGAGATCAGCTCTTCCTGATCATCATCATGCTTGTGGGAGATGGCATCCCTCATGCTGAGAAGTAGCTGTGGAAGACATTAACTTACAAAGCCTTTGCTGACCTTATAGAAATAGCACTGACAACAAAATTTAGCTGATCTCATTGCAGATGGTTTTTTTACATATTTAATTCATTTAATAACGCACTGTTTACAGACCAGGTCCTGGTGACACTCTTCTATTTCAAGCAATTCACTGTTTGCAGTGCTTCAGGATGTCTCAGATGGAGACACTGTATGAATGGGCCCAGATTGAGGCTAAGCAGAAATTGTTCAGTGATTCACCAGAAGAAAATAAAAAACAAAAGCCTACTGGCTTCAAGTGCTTGTCTGATTCAGGGAACATTTTAAAAACACCACATGAGTATTTTAAGTGCCAAAACTAAGATGGAGATTCGAAAATAATTATATGGAGATGTCTGAAAGAATGCATCATTCGTGCAATCTTCGTATCTGCTTGAAAAAAAAAAAAACAAACAATATAAGGCACATTTCAGCTGCTCTAAGTTTTTCAGCAGTTTTTCATAGAAAAACCAGAAATGTGTTTGCAATATATTTTGTTTCAGCAACACTGACTTATAAGAGCTTTCGTTTATTCGGTATTGGTTCTTCCTAAGATTCTTAGTGGAATTCACTGATCTGAAATATAAAACCAAATAGGAGGGCATCTATGAATGATAAAAGATGGCTACCTTTTAAAATTAACAATGTCTGTGGCTAAAAATGTTAAACTCAGTCCTTAGTTGAAATGCAAGATTTTACCAAAAGTAATTAAGTTAGTATCAAAAATATAAATTTCTTTATCAAATCTTAATATTAGAGGACTCAGATGAACAAAATGGAACAACTCGAGGTTATGATCCACAGCACTGGGTCAATTTTGCAAGAACTATTCAGCAGAGTTCCCAAGAGGTCATCAGATTAAAAAAAAGAAAAGAAAAAAAAAGACAGATGTGAAAGAAGAGTAGTTTCAAGAACTGAACTTATTTATGGACTCCAGAAAACTGCTGGTTAGCTGCTCCATGCCATCTAGATAAGAAATGGCTTAAAATATACCATAACTTCATACAAGCACTGTGGTTCCTCATTACGCATCTGGAAACAAAGAACAGCTTCTATGCAACAGTGAAAACTTCCAGGCCATATATCATGCAGTGGATTGACGTGAAGATTGTTTTCTGGAGAAGAGCCTTTATTCATTCTAAATCAATGGATGCTACAGAATGGATGATAAACTTACATGTCGAACTCTAAAGTTGCTATTCAACTTGCTCGACGAAAGAAAAGATTGAATACAAGATTTGATTATCTAACATCCAGTGCAATATGTAAAATGCTTTACCTTTCTTTTCTTTCATATGAGAGGTACACGGAAATTGGCTAGTGAGTTTAATCCACTTACCTTGAAAGAAAAAGTAAAGTACTTGCAAATAAGTTTAAATGAATTTTAAAATAAAAAATAAAAAAATAAAAATAAAAAAGAGTCATGGCCCCTGTGTTATTTTAGGAAAAACAAGCAATTACACTTAGTTCTAACAGGTGGAATAATGACTTTTTCACCTGTCAACTGGCAGCTTAGAATTCCCACACATGTAGACCATTTCTGTTTCATCTTTTCTTTGAATTTCAGTTGCTTTGCTTTTCAATGCCTGTGCTTTGCTGGTGTCTCCTTTGTGTCTGAAACTCTCACACTGAGTTCCGCCTCTTTGGTGCGGGGCTTTCTTTTCACAGTGACATTTCAACATAAACAGTCAATATTCATTACCTCAAAGGAGACTTCCCTCCTATTGCTGACCAATTAAATACCAGCTGAGTTAGGCAGACAAAGGTAAAGAAGCTGTACTACAGGGCTGGCTTGGAGTATACTTCTTCCCTTAAATGGGGAAAGAATGTATTCAAAATGAAGAATTGACAATATTGGGAAAATCCAAAGCAGAGCAGAACAGTTTCTTAAGAAGTTATGCTCCTGCTCTTTATCTTGCAAGGTCTGTTCCTAGTGTTATTCAGCCCATAGACAAGAATAGGAAAGATGCCTACATATCACAGGGACAAAGACAGATACCAGGTGTTCCTATACAACCTCAATAACTTTGATAAAATAACAAGCACATTGCAAAAATCTCCTGTTTGATAACAGGAGAAAAGGCTTTCCCCTTTTTCTTTTTTCCTTTTTTTTTTCTCTGAGATGGGAGTAAGATCCAGACGTATTTTGAATGCTGTTGCATTACATACAGTTCAGCAAAGGCTTCTTCCTTTTACACTAAGGTTCAAGAAAAATGCCCTCCTAAACAGATCATGGGCAAGGTGAAGATGTAACCAAGCCTACAACAGATGAGAACAGCCTGCTGACAGCCTGGAGGCTGATGAACCTCCTTCTCTGTCACAGAGTGGGAGGGGAAGGGCATCGATATCATTTACCATCTCCAAAATACAGGCACGACCCTTAGGGGAAGAAATAGCTCTACCAATGGCAATGCAAATCAAGTATCAGTTTTACCTGGAATGTGGAAGAGCACTGAATCATAAAAAAAATAAGATGAGAACAACTGCAAGGGACACTCTATACTGCACAGCAGCCTCAAGGCAGGATCAGATGCCTGAACTACACCTGACATTTTTGTCCAGCCTCTTCTTGAAAACCTCCGGCAGCACAGCCTCTTTGTCCCAGTCCATTCCAGTGCTTAACTCTACTTACAGCCTGCTACGTTCTTCTAATTGCCTAAAGCAGACCCTTTTTACTCTGATTTAACATTACATAAGCCCAAATCTACACATTCATCAATAGAATCCAAGAAGTCCAATGGTGTTTTAGCCCATTCATGTTTTTCAGAGTTTAAGTACAAAAGGTAGATTTCAAGTGTTGAGAATTCTCAGATAATTAAAAAAATAAAGCAATAATTTATAATCTGAAAGAATGCAGAAACTTATTTGTCCTAACAAAGGTATTAGTAGAGTAAGCAAGCAAAGAAAATAAAACAGGTTGGAACATGAGGGTATGCAGATCAGACACCAGTGTGATGTGAACAAGTCTGAAATCAAAAGACTCAATGATTGCTCAGTGCAAGATCAGGCTGAATTGTCACAGTTTGAAACAGCATGTTTAATGATCAGAAGTAGTTCTTATATTTTTACATGAACTCATAAGGATTTTTTTTCCTTCTTGTGAAATAGAATTTTCTATAGCACAAAAGGGCCCAATCCCACAGCCTACCCTCAGTGGGAGGTTTGCTTAACCAAGAAATGCAATGTCAGGCCTTCTCAGAGGATAAAAACAATACAAAGAATTGGTGTAGATGCTTTATGTAAAGGTAACAGCTTGAATCCCTGAAAGCATCCAAATGATTTTTACTTAAATGGATGTGACACTGCCAAGAAAGAAACTTTATCCTCATGAGAGATCTTTATTAGCCAGGGTACTTAACCCTAAAGATGAGGAGAATTTAATAATCACGGGGTTGTTTTCTCCCTCTTTCTTTCATTTGTGCAGCCAGCAGCTAGAGGGCACAAAAGAATGCTTTTACCTTATGATCTATCATATAAAAGAGCCCTACTCACTGAATAAAGAAAAAATAAAATTCCTAATATCATAGACTACAACACATTTTGTTTAGATTCTTAGTCTCAGTTCTGTTTCTCAAGAAGCAGTAGCAACACGGAGTCGATTGCATGACAATGCAGGAAACTAAATATCTTTACTCCACTAAGAGTGTGTATTTAAACCCCAGAACACACCAGGTATTTCACATCACATACGCTCTCTATGCACACGGTCATCATTACTTGCCTTAACTGTTTTGCAGAGCTCTTTGTTTAAAACTAATATAAACACATATTTAACCTCCTTCATTCTTACATCTTAAATATTAATGCTGGCTGTGACTCTGCATTAATAACAGCTATTATTTTTGCATTAATAAGGAGCTTACAAGAATAAACATAGAAGTCATAGTGCAGTCTTCCTGTCAATTAAAAAGAGTCAGTTGTATCTGCGGAGTACTTTATCTTATCATTTCACTCGGGACATTCCCAGGATCTGATCTGAACAGCTCCAGTGATAACAAACATGTAAGTACACAGAAAACCATCATGGCAAGAAAGTCAGAAGGGAGGTTATCAGTGAATTGCCAATTTTGGAATCCCTCACTTTGGAAGGAGTGTTATCACCATAAGTGAGGTCACTGGTGTGGACAGTGTGAGCATAGAGCTCGACATTCTTCCCACCAGAAATCCTAATAACCCCAGAAGAGAGGAATCCTAATAACCCAGTCACATCTGTTGCTGCGCTGTAAAATGGGGCGGACCTTAATAGCAACGTGTGTATTTGTATGTGTATACGTACACACATGTAGTTAAAAAGTGAAGCAAAACAAAGACCCTTTCCCTTCACCCCTAATGAACTGCACCAACCCCTTAGGCAGAAATGACTTGGATCCGGATAGAGCGCCATTTGCCAAATTGTAAATTGCCTACATTTATTTTGGGAGTGCACTAAACAGAGTGCTAATTGCCTTGTTTAGCACTTTCCCTTCTTTCATTTGCACTGGTGTAAAATCTTAGTAAATTAACTCAGGATTTTATTATGTAGGTAGCATTTGAACAACTGAATCAGTGAGAAAGCAGCATCAAAGGACTGATAAAAGAGGAGTTGACTCTACCCAGAATGCCATTTATATGTCCCTTGAATTAAAAAGGATGAAATTAACTTTTAATCCTTTTGCTTTTCATATAGCTGATCTTAACATAACATGTATTACTCAGTCATTTTATTTGCATTTACTCATTTCAAAATGTTAATAACTGTGGTTGCAAGCTTACTGTATGGGAATGCAGAGTTGCTTGTAATCATATACATAAGTGTGTAGGATTCCTTAGTAATTTTTTTGAACTGCAGCCAAACATAGACTTGAGGCTTCTGTTTATTGTCAAAGAGAACACCCTGAAGAGCAATTCCCATCTAACTGTTCAGTGGGCTATGCAAAATTAGTTGGTGGTCTCATGCTTGTCCACAGCATTAAGGGTATCTTATTTTTACACAAAGTCCAAGGAGAAAATTGGAAAAAAAATAATCACCATATTTTCACCTCCATAATATTAATTTTTCCAACTGGGAAATTAGAAATGTCCTGGTTATTATGGAAAAAAATGCAATGATATCATATATATAAATAGATGTTTCAGAACAAAGTCTTGCATCAAAAAATGTTTGTTCACAATCCATTGGCAAGGGATTTCAGCATGGTAGCACCACTGTTTGTGAACAGAATTTCATTTAAAGAAAAAGCATACAGAAGACCACTGAGACCACTTTGTAGATCTGAGCTCTGCTCTGAACGCACCTGCTGGAGAGTTCCTACCTTTAGACAATGGATTTCAGCAGTGTTGAAATCTGGGGTGATCTACTTGCAGGACCTTAATATTCCTAAGTTCTGAGAAGCCAAAACTTCTGCCTTCATGTGCAGCCAAAAGCCTTTAAAAAAGACAGATAAAAACCTGTTTGTTGTAGTCGATAAACACTGTGCATGCAAAAACAACTACACTTTGTACATTTACCATTTCAGTTTGCAGTCCTTTTAAATCACATCTATATATGAGAAGCATAGTATCATAAAAATATAAAAATCAATTTATTCATATTAGAATTAATTTGAGAAACTATTAAAAATCAGTAAAATATATTTTCTTCGTTTCTGATAGATTTTTTTAAAAGCTAATTTAATGGTTATTTTCCCCCTCAGTACTTCTGACTGTAATGGGAATAGGAAATACAAAGCAAATTAATATAAGAAGTCATCACGTCCTGAATCCTTAGCACCCTAACAGCCTTTGAGTAAATAACACATTATATGTTCATATGTAAGTACCCAAACTTCTGTCCCTTACAGAATCTTACAAAACAGAAAAAAAAAGGGATTGTTTCATAAAGGCAAGTTTTTTACAATATTTTTTTAGTTCATTTTCCAGACCAGGATGGTTTGGGTGGGCTCCAGGTAAGTATCTGAACTACTGAATGCTTCTCCCAAATGAACGGCCAAGGCATTTGAAATACCTCTATTATTATTTAACACCTGGCTGCACTGCTGTTCAGTGCTATGTGAATAAAATAAGTCATGACTCAGTGTGTGCTAGCAATGCTTTGCCAAAAGAACAAAAGTACTCGATAATGATTCTCTGTAAGTGGGTTTGTAATGAAGGTACAGAACTTACTCCTTATATTGCAAAGGTAAGGGAAGCCATGCCATGTTTCCGCAGCAGCATTTTTGGGGACCACATCTTTTTGCTACAAGAGTTACTGAGAGAGAAAGGAGCAGATTCTAGATTTTTTTTTTTTACCTGTGCAAAAATTATAATGATTAATTAGGATGTGATATCCCTGTTACTGCTACTTTTATTACATTGCAGGTAATGCATAGCACTCATTCAAGCACAAGGACTCCATGATGTTCCATGCTATGAATATACGCACTGAAAATTTGATCTCTACATCTGGAAGTTTGTAATCTGAAATGTTGAATTTACAGGATTGAAGAACAGACAAAATGGTTAGCAGAAGAAAAGTAGCCACAGGTCGCATACAGCTCAGGGCACCTAAACACAGCCTTTCTTCAAACTGTTGCATAAATCTAGCAAGATTAAGTTGGTTCTGTCAGTTCAGTGAAGAAGTTAACTGCTGGACCCAAAGAGAAGGCAAGCACATAAACTAGAGAAGGAAGATCTGGGACGTGGGTTGAATAATTCTGAAAAAAATAGTGCTCTGGAGCTTAAGGAGAGGATTTTTTTTTTTTTTAAACTGCTCTCCAGGTTTCACTGTTTGGCCTTGTAATGTCATGAATATGTTTTTAACAAATCAACCTAGTGCTGAAAAATAACTGGGACTAAACAACAGCTTTCAAGTTCTTTGTTCCTTACTATTTAGTCACACACACACAAAAAAAAGCAAAAATACACAAAGGGAAAATTGTCTACAAATGCATACAAAGATTTTTATGTTCTACTATAGGCCCTTACATCAGGCAAAATGAATATGCTAAAGAATCTCCATTAAAAAGGTTAAAGCATAATTGGCTACCCTTAATGTCCCAAACAAATGCTGCCCAGTTCCACTTTATAACAGAAGACCATTAATGAAAATGTTATTTCAATACAAAATACAAAGAATACGTAGATCTACCAATATAATGCCTTCACTACAATGATTTTTATTTCATGATATCAATAGGATTTTCTCAATGAACATCATAGTCTTCAAAAAGAAACAATCCAAGAAGGGTGGTTACATAAACAGTATAAAACCGACCTTGTCCAGATACTCTACAGGGATGAGTTTTCCTGTTCCTTCTTTGTTCAATAAGTCAATTTGCTTTGGTAATTTGCTTTGAATTTTGAGAAACCGTTGTAGAATTAGTGCTTCCTCCATTGCCATTCCAAAGCACATACTCTAGCCAGAGTATAAGAAGAAATTTTAGTTTAGATTCTGCAGGAATTTGAGGTATTTCCTTTCATAAACAAGTTTTAGAAGTAGAAGTTACATTTTATATGTACATCTTGCTTACAAGCATCTCTAGCAAACTCCACAACATACTTCTATTTCTTATATATACATGGACAAGCTTATGTATGCATATACAAAAAGTATATAATGGAGTAGGATCTGCACTGTGTCAGAGTTTTAGATGGTGTTTCCCTGTACTTGTGAAGGACACGTGCTAGTTTTTAGGTATCAGTTATGTAGGTGTTCCCGATCAGACTTCTGTCTTCCATAATACAACAGCTTATGGAGGTTTTACATATGAACAGAATGACATTTTTGTCTTAATCTCGCCTTCCTCACACAATTGTGTTTAAATTGTGTGAAAATCAATGTAATTTCTCTATACTTTGTTATTGTTGTTGTTGTTGTTGTTAGAACAGTTAAAGGCTGATTAAGCCAGGGATGAACAATGAAGTGTTATGATGTAAAATCTTAAGAATCTGAGGCACAAGCACAACTAAGAACAAAACTTACACTGAAAACAAAAAGAAATACACCTACTACTGGTGGATCAACTTTTGACCGTAAAGGATACAGGAGCAATCCAGCAAGAAATAATTGTGTAGGGGCTGACATGCTATTGGGATCTCTAAGGGACATTGTTTTCCCCTTTGTCACAGAGTTGCTATTTTCCCCTGGATCAGCTTCATGCACATATTTTTACTTATCCAAATCACTGTGGTATCTAGAAAAAAAAAGCCACATTTTTTATGTTATTAATACTGCCAATGTTGAATCAGCTTTGAGATGACTCTGCCTGCACCTTTTCCTGCAAAGGAAGCACATAAAGAACACAGCTTCAGCTTTGCAAACTCCAGTTGTTCTTAAACCAGACATAAGAATAACTTTTTCAAATGAAAGAAACCTCAGAAAGATTAAGGAACGCAAAAATGGAATGCAAAATTTAGTGCATTCTCTCCCTGCCTCCTGTGTCCTTATAAGGTAGGTCATTTCCCTCAGGCTTGCTCTCAAATCAGCAACTCAGTGACTTTCTAAATTTTGACAAGTTCCACACAGTCCCCTGGCTCCCTTGGAAGCCCTGTGCTCTCGCTGCCTGAGGCTTGTCTGCTCCTTGTCCCCTGGAGTATCTCGGCCTCAGCCCTTGTTGCAAACTCCCTTTTCCCTTGCCTCTTCTTCTGTGATCATGCTTGGTTGCTCTTGGGGAAGAAATCATCTCCCCGTATTCCAGAGGGCTGTCGCAGAGAACAGCAGTCAGAAGAAGTTAAGCATCTCTCCAAAGGAACCTTGTAGACTGCGAAACGCATCAGAAGCTACAAATTAAACAGATATAATACAGTATCTCTGTGCTACTATTATGTATTATACCCCTAAAGAGGTACCATTTCAGTTTTCATGCCTGCAGAAAAGCAGCTCTCCATAGCAGACCTGCTGGAGGATCCCGCTTTGACCTGAGTCTGAGGGATGCTCATGCACGACCTCCGAGAAGCCTGGGTATGCCTCCCTGCTCTCATCAATGCAGATTCTGACATGTCGAGAGCAGCTATTAGATCAAGTCACCACACTGCCTTTGCACAATACTGCCTCTTTAAAACAGGACGATTTTTCACTTACAAAGCATTTCGCTCTAGAAATGCAGTGCATTAATTGAAAGAACTGGTGAGAGCGCTTAGCGTTATTTGCCGTATTTCACGTCCGTAAATGATAGCACAAATTTTAAATGATTTACTCAGCACTAGAAACAGATCAATGACACAAAGCCAGTGGCATTCGTAGCTACTTATAGCCATTTCTGATCCTCCTGCAGCAACCAGCACTCCCCCCAGGCAAACAGTGGCAGCATTTGATGTCAGACGCAAACGTCAGCAGCACCAATGAGAAACAGTTAACAGAGGCTTGATATTTCATTTCAGTGGGAAGGGAAATTAAATCTGCAGTTTGTGACTCTTAGGATATTAAGTCTCTATTAGGAAAGGGTTAAATACAGATTATGTAAATAGGGATATTGTTATTTGTCCCATATGTAGCACTGCAGAGTGAAAACCGCTTTCTCCCCTGATTTTTCTTTTTTTTTTTTTTTTTTTTTTAGTTTTTCTTTTCCACAAATTGAGAGATTAACCTGGACTCAATTGAAATGGCAGCCCATATCATACCTTCCCTTGATCTCACAGCATGGCTAATAACAGCTGGGGCCTACCAAGCAGGCTTCTTTATTTTTCCTTTATTGTTCCAGGCCACACAACCGTGAACCTTCAGCATGTTATGTACTTAAGCATGGTCAGGTTGATGTCATTATTTTCTTATTGTTGCGGAGCTCCCTGGGTGTTTGCCCATATTCATAGAGAGGGGCTTGTGTGCTCTTTGTAGGTTAACCTTTTAAAAAGGAGATGCTCGACCACTTGCAAATGTAGCCCAGGGCTGTGACATTGCACTAGGCCGATTGGTACGCTTCAAAACACATATTAGCACCACTTGCGCTATTTCATCTCTCTTTTTAATTTTAGCCCAGTCTTGTAAGATAAATCTTATCTGTGCCACAAGTAAATGCTTGATAGAGCACATTTTTAAAGCCTTTAGAAGGAGGGGGAAAAAGTGTGGTTTGTCTGGGTCACTGTGTGCTTTGTCTAAGTAAAGGCATAGCTATTTGTCAGTTTATCTGTCTGCTGTCCTTCTGTCTAGCTCTCCAGTTACCTTGCAGCAAACAAGCCAGGAGCATTAGCACTGAATTGTGAGAGCTACAAGGAAAAAGTGCTTCTCTGCATGAACCATGGCCACACTTAGCTTTTACAATCCTATAAAAATTGGTCTACTTGCTATCAATTCATCCTAGAAAGCAAGCCACTGCTCTCAATTGCCTCCAGCTTTGATGTAAGCACCCTACAATACTCCTATTTAAACTACAGTGGATGGAAGACACCTATAAAAATATTAATTATCTCCAGTTGACACCAGATGCAGTTAACATACTGTATGCCAGCTCTGAAATACTAGAGTTTTTATTAGGAAAGCTAATGTTTATTGCAAGCATTAAAGTCTGAGTCATAAAAGGCTGAGCATAAGAAAGATGTTTCAGGTATTATTCCTTTCACGTACCAAACACAAGTTTGCTAAATCCTGCTTGCGGGGTTAATTATTTTGGAAGTCATATTGCAAATAGAAGCTCTCGAAGAACTTGGCAAGATCTTATCCCGCACTCAGTGGGCCAAATGTAAATGAGCAAGATGAATCTCCACTGGTTTCAGTGAATGTTGGCCTCGTAACTTTTAAGTGAAGCAGATAAAAACAGCAGCACAGATTACAGGCTTAATGTCTGAATTACTTGAGTAGTGTCAATTATGATAATTGTAGCCCTGACACCAGTGTATGCTTTGCTACTGTTTCCTTTGTAGACAGGTTGATCCTTTGCTTTTTTAAACCAAGAGGTCAGGAAGGTGAGCTGTACAGCTGGGCAGCCAGCAGCCTTATGTATCTGGGTCACTGTCAGTGCCCCAAAGGTGTACCTTAAGTTGCTTGTGTAATGGGAAGCGGAAGGCTGCCCGAGCTCTTGTGCTCAAGGATTAGGTTTATGGTTACCACCAGACTGGACACACAACTGCCCTGTCTGCAAAACCTGTGTCACACAGCTAAGAGACGAAACAAAATGATGCAGATATTATACAGGATGGAGGTGGACTATTCTGGCTTTCACTTACAATGACAACTGCAAAACCCCCATACGTCTTTACTGCATACAATCAGAATTATCCTCTTAAGGATTCTTTGAGGAATCACAAGGAAACACAAGCAACAATTAGACTTAAATTTATATTGTGTTTTTTCCTTCGTATCAGATTTCCAATTCCACAGTTCATCTCAGTATGCATGCACATGCCTAATCATAAGGATGGGTTTCGCATGTTACTGTAAGGTATAACTGGTTGCATGAACCACAGCAACGTTGTCTTACCCTTCAGACTTGAGTTAGTTGAGCCAAAGAGCCAGCCAGTTGCCTCTGTTCCCCAGACAGCACCAGAGCTTAAATATGAACCACTCCTATCACGTGCCAAATCTCCCTGCACAGCATGGCTTACTCCAGAGCAGAGTTAGGAGAATCAACATGAAGGAAGTCTGAGCAGTCAGGAGCTTAAGCCTGATGGCAGCACCAGGCTAAATTGGAAGTGGAGACAGCCTTGTGTGCACACTGGTTGCTTCAGAACAGAACTTTCACTGTGCTTCCCCCTTTCCAGCATCAGACTTAATTTTTATTGTAAAAAGTCCTTGATAGCCTACAAGACAATACTCAGCAATACACTAAGGGTTTGTTTCTATCTCTGATTTTTTCTTTTAATCTCAGTAATACATTGAGATTTTCCTCTGATGTTTTGTGTCTTTGCAATTTCTACTTTGCAGAGCAAGCTAACAACGTTCAATCAAAATACTTATTTTCTCTTAAAACAAAAGCTAATACTTCTTTCTATAATGATGAATTTTGAGTAACTGTTTATTTCTATAAAATGTGTAAGTGTATACAAATGTACTTTTATGTACACACATACATACATATGTGCTTCACTGAAATGTTAATGTGCAAAGCGTACTCTTACTTCAACTTGATTTAAGTAAATTTATAATCAAAATAATAAACAATTAAAAATTGAATAAGATCAAGATCTTCCCCATATGATTTTCTGCAGTATAGTAGTAGGGAATTACATGTGCCGGTTTTGAAGTACTGAAATGAACTATGAATTCATTATAACCTCATCAGTCTAATCCCTGATTACCTTAAGCAAGGTGGTATTCCATGAATTGTTCTTTGTACACTTAAAGGACCACAGTTACATGAAGTTCAGTTATTAAAACCACTTTAATCTATTCCCAGATAAGCGTGGCTCAGCTATAAAGAACAGCATGTTGTATTAATGGAGGTTTTATTTTGACTGCAGCTCTTCACTGTGCTGCTACACCAAAGTCTAGCATTATGTTCCCTGGCATATTAAGTACATTAAAATTACTTCAAGCTATAGAAATATCAGTGATTCCATCTCAAATCTTTTCTCCTTATAAATGTTCTTATTCTTTGTGGGACAAAAAAAAGATTTCTAATTTTACTGACAAATTTTCAGTGTCTCTTTTCAGACCTGCTAGTTTCATCAAAAACCAAGAAACAGAATGACATTGCCAGAAGATATTTCCTATGAACCACGGACTACCGTTTGTAAAATATGACTCAAACAGGATGTCCTTTCAGAAAGCAGTACTGTGTTTATGATTCCATAAGATCTTTACATATTTCAAATGATATTCAGAAATATGCTTATGGGTTTTTTTTAAGATCTTATTTTCTTATCTGAACTCTTTTAACAAAGGTATTACGCTAAGTATAAAAGCTGTCCAATTTTTTTCCAACCTTTTGCTTCTCTCTAAACCACAGTCATTTTGTTAGACATTGAAAATGTCTTGATTTAGTTGTCTTGCTATTTTGGGCCTGTCCTGCCCCCTGCAGTGGTAATAAGGATGGGGCTTCCTGCTGGGTCCTGAAGAATACCATTTCACGGCCGCCACATAGCTGGCGGCTTTTATTTATGGAGCCAAGAAAATGAATGGGTATTAGTGTCCAAACATTTCAACATGCTCCTGTGGCCATGCACAAAAGGGACTGATTTGCAGCAAATTTCCACTTATTTTTCAAAAGTATTTACCTTGCAGAAGCTTGGCTGATCGCTATAATGGCATAGCAGAGGGGAAAAATGACCATTTCAGAACCCAATTTTTATATATGTTTCTGAACCTTAAAAGTGCTATACTTCTTGTGAATAAAGATAATACTCTTGGTTGCTAGGCTTTTATGGATATGTGGCTAATGCCAGCCCTTTTTTTCATGTGTATCTTTACAACAGATGAAATGCACATTACCTAGAAGCTGAAAGCTTACTCTGCAACGGGGATTGCACAGGTGAAGATTCTTGCAAGAGACGTTACTGGTGCCAGTGCTAAAGTTTAGGTTCTTTTAAACATGGTGAATGGCTCTCAGCATGACAGACCCCAGAGGTGCTTTCAACACCTGTACTTCTACCTGCCTGCTGGGGGCAGTGCTGTGTGCACTTTACACCTTCCCTGAATTACCCAAGAAATTTGAGGAAGACTTTCAACTGATGCTAGGCTGTTGCAGCTGCATGAAACCTACATCACAACGCTGCATTTGAAAATTGATGAGATTTGCACATGCCCTTAAAATGACTGAAATATGAGAGGACACTTAGAAATGGTGGCTAAAGGTTCTGTTCAGACAGCAATGTTCAGAAATGAAATTCAAAGTCTTGTGCTTATGCCTTCTTAAATAGTTCCAGATGAGCTTTTTGGGCTGCAAACTTCAACTGCAATCAGCATGTGGCTGCTAGCTGATATGAGCACTTAGTTACATAAAATGAAGACTCTTCTTAGTTGTGCAGGTGTTTGCAGATACCATTTCTCAGGTGTAATTCCTGAACTTAAGGGGAAAGCTATCACAAATTAGTTCTAAGTTGATTAGTTCCATGTTGGAATCTATGTCTGTGGTCTTTTCTCTTGCAAAAATTATCTATCAATTATAGCAATGCTTCCAGTTTAACTCCTGATCTTAAATTAATCCTATTTTTTGTCTAAAATCGGTTTTCACAAACGAGGAAAAAAACAACACCACCATACAAAATAAGCATTCTGTTTCACCAAAGAGCTTGATTATCTTAGAGTTATTAAATCCATAAAGAAAAATCTGAAATCCTCAATATGCAGCAGTACACCTGGAGCTGCTTCATGTTAAAGGTTCTTCTTATTCCTTTGCTACCCATTCAGACTCATTCTACTTAGGCTCCATCTCCTGAATCTCATTCAGGCAATCCCAAAGAAACAGCACACAACATAGGCAAATCCTCTGCAAAGAATGTCTCTACCTCCTCCTGCTAACCTGCCTTCAGCTGCCAATAACAGCTTCAATGTATACATGAAAAACGAGATGAAGAAGTGGAATAGAGGGGCAGATAAATAATCTCATCTGTATCAACACCCTTCTAACTATGCAGGAGGCATATTAAGAGAAAGAGAGAAAAACATGGGGCTCTTTCCTTTTTTCGTCCCCTACAGTTTTACAAGATCTGGTTCCTTTTCATACAGCGTGGCAGAATGCACCCTACACCAGAACAGCTGTTAGGCAGGAATAAACAAAAGGCACAGTTCGAAGAATACTCACAAGTCTCCAGGGGAAGGATGGCCATTTCTGTCAGCCACAGTCTCTCCTGTTGAGGAATGGATGGAATAATGTTCATAGAGTGTTGAGGGTCTGCTGTGGGTACTGGACAAGTTGAATTTATTATTTATTTTAAGTTTCCACTCATTTCCTGGTCTCTCCTGTTGGCATAGAGGATACCTTATGAAAACTTCAGAACACCTTCAGAAGTATGTTTCTACAACATACTTCAGAGCATAACATTTTAATTTTGAAGTAATCAAGGCCAATCAAACAGTAGGCATGAGAGTCCTGTTTTTGAACAAATTATAAATTAAAGCATTTTAAAAACAATATGCCATTCATCTCCCTTACTCATTACAGTGCAATTAAGACTGAAATACTGTATTTTAATCTGGTTAAGAATAAACTGTCCTAAGAATCCTCACAGAAAATACAGTTTAAAAAAAAAACAAAAACAATGTTTTTTTCTCTCCACTAAAACATTTCATTCTGTTGTAATGAAGCAGGCAAATTTCAACAAAAATGAATACCTCGCACTCTCTTTTGTTCCCTTTTTTAATATATTTTGGTTTAGTCAATGACTGAGAAAGTCTGTCAAACCCTGCTCAAGGTCCCTTCTTCTGTCATTGAAAGTGAATCATCCTGAAATCCCACTTATTAACAAAGTTTAATCTTTTCAGGTTAGGAAAAAAAAAAGGGGGGGAGAGAGAAAGACAGAAATGTTGCTTTTTTTTCCCCAGGGTTAGGAATTACTTTTATCTGACAATGGCTTTGCATGTTATGGCATTAATTTTGCAATAAATTATAGTGTAGGTAGGTGGAATTACTCACATTGCTTGACCAAAGTGTCTGACCTAGCCAGACCTCTGATTGATGAATAGTTTTTCATTTTGTTCTACTAGTCCTATCAGACAAAATCGAAAAGTGAAGTGAAAAATATCCTATCCTATTTCCTGAGTGAAAAATATCCTATTTCATGTAATAGCATTTTGTTATATATCGTTACCACTTAATTCTGTCACCAGTGTCATGACTGTGTTAAGTAGGCCTTTCAGCTTAATCCTTTCACACCTCAATGTGACATTCATCTTGGACAACTGATGCACCAAAACTCTTGGTCCCAAGGAGTGAAATAATTGCTAGATTGCTGTGCAGTGACTTAGCCAACATCCTCCAAGGAGAGGTCTCTTACAAAGTTAAAAATGTGAATGGAGCATGATTCAAGCTACCTTTGTTCTAAATTCCTTATGTATCAGTCCCAATATAGCATTCTCAATATTCATTTTAGGAAAAGCCAAGCACAAGCACAAACAGTTTTGGCTGCCCACCTGAATACCTACTGCGTACTGAAGTTCAAGCACTTCTTACTTCGTTGCTATTGTTACCCAAGATACTCAGATTTAATCTGATTCACGTGCATCTGTCTGTGACACTACACCTCTAGACAGCTTTATGACAGTGTCAGAAGTTTATTTGTTGTTTGAGCTTTCTCAGGACCTCTTTTCAGCATAACTGCTAGATTCTGCTGAACTTCATGGTTGCATACCAGTTGTCTCTTGGCCTGAATCCCTACTCAAGTCCAAGAAAGACATCTGAAATCACGTGTGGGTTTGGAAGAAGCTCTTGAAAAATATTTTAGTAAGTTCAAATTCAACTTATTCCCAACATGTCGTGACTCCTGTCACAGTGCGACAGCCAGAAATTTGGATACAACATCTGCACAGACATTTGTGTGTGGCTTCAAACTATCAATTTCTACCCTATAAAACTTTATGGCAACATCACAAGGCCTACATAGTTTGTTTTACAAACTGGGCAATCGTGAGAATGAAACAAGGTATGTAGGTCCTATGCAAAACACTTCACACTGACTTATATGAAACCTTGCTCCTCTGCAGGCATTTCTAATTGAGCAGAATTTTAGTCAGAACAGATGAAAGGCAAAATATTCAATGAGCTGTCTGCTTTGCAGATACAGTTTTGTTATTGCCAATCTTACTGCTTGCAATGTGGGAACGAGGCAGCAAATAATCAACTAACAGCACACACAGCTCTGGTAGCAGCAGTTTCAGTGGGTGGCAGAGCCGATGAAAAGTTAGAAAATAGGCTTGTGAAACTTTAAGTGTTTCATGTCACAGGCCTCAAAACTTATCAGGTTTTTATCTTTGTCAACATTTCCATGACTTTCAATCAGAATTCCATAATAAATGTATGGAATATTAATGTTTGGAAGGAAAATATATTTGCTGTACTATAATTTTGCACATGCATGGTACATAACATTTCTGTATAGATTCATACTACTAGACCATACTGTTTTGCTCATTGTTCAGCTTATCCCTGGTGTATGGCTTACCCCCTCAGAGTCAATTCATCAAATTACCCCAGAGATATCTCTAATTCTATTTTCCCCTCAGAAGCAACTCCCTAAATATGTGAATTTGTTTGTTCTCCAAACCAGTCAGCTTATAGAGTAGGAAAGGATCAGTTCAAATGACCTAATTACAGGACTAGGGCCCTAATTTACGAAAAGTTCACTAGAGCTACAACATGCCACAGCAGCATCTAACCACAGTTTTCACATTCTTTTGCTTTTCAACCGAAGACTATTGTTGCAGTGTCCCCGTCTTTGCCCCCTTCCTCACTGTTTTGGTGCCAGTATATTGGGCCATGTGCTATTTGGACTGGAATTTCTTTGAAGAATGAGCTGCATATTCCTTAACAAACCAATGACGTATTTAATAGAAACAGGAAGTAGCTAGCAGGCAAAAACTAGTATTGTAGAGACTTTCTTTTTTAATCAATCTCTTTGCAGAAGCAGCTACCGTTATTTTTTAAGAACCCATTTCCAATTTTATCCTAGTTATAATATTTTGTTTGCTTGGATTTTCTATTGTTGGTGGGTGGGGGTTTTGTTCATTTGTTTTGTTTTGTTTCTGTTGCTTTTCACACCTGGCTTCTGTCTGGAGTCTTCGGTCTGTGCTAAAGTCACATTGCAAGTGCTTACCTCAGTCAGTGGATACTTACACAGCGAATGTGCACCCGGAACATTCCACTGGTTCCACTGGCATCAGTCCACATGTGTGCAACTGTAAATGACATGAAAAAAAAATCTAGCCTCTGATATGAAAAGGGCTATTTATGCACTTTCACAAAGGACAAAAGTCTTATAACTTTGGGTCTATACAGAAATGAGACACAAATATGTTAGCGAAAAACCCCAAGTTTTCTAAATGTAGATGAGCACAGATTAAGAAAGCAGTAATTAATTTCCTTTGACCTCAAGCTGAAATTCCTTTCTAAAGCTGTCATAAAGAGAAAGAGGCCAGAGAGAAGAAGTGAAACTGTGTAACAATGCAATTAAACCCTTGTAATGAGGTCAGCCATTGGACTTGTTGCAACTGATATCATTATAGCAATGAAGAGGCATTATACGATGGCCTGATTTTATACAGGATTCATTCTTTTCCTTTAACTCTTTACCAGTCAAATATGTATTCTACAGCATTATAAAACAATTGCTGATATCCACCAGAGGAGCAGACACATGCTTTCTGGTCTTACTATCACTATTTCATAAGTTCTGGCAATGAAAATATGAGAAAACTCAGCAACAGTGGCGTACAGAACAACTTCAATACAAACAACCCTTTACTCACATACAGTGTCATAACTGCTAATAGAAGCTTCCCCTCAGAAAGCAACTGCACACTCTCCAACAATGGGAACAGGTATCTTTCAGCATTAAACCAATCACATTAAAAAAAAAAAAAAAAAAAAAGAGGTTAAACAAGACCTTAAGTTCCCAACATTCTATCCTGCTTCAAACCATCTTTTCTGATTGTACAAAATATTGGCTGACTGTTACTCTGGCTGCTGCAACAGCAAACTTTGTTTTCTCCATGCCTGGTCAGCAACAAGTTCAGATATGCTTCAGTAGGTGCTGCTTGCTAAATATATATATATATATATATATATATTTAAAAATACACTGACAAATGCTGATAGGTAACACTTAACTCATGTGAGAGTTGTCCTCTTGGAAAATATGAACAAACCTGTAGGAGTAACCTGAACCATAAGGAACCCTTAGAAGTCCCAATCTCACTTGAAACTTGTTTATCCACTGAGTGCTCTGGGAAAAGACTTTGCTCCCCTGGAATAGTAAGTGCTGGTTTCAGGTTGTCTGCAAGCATCTTAAGCTTTGATTTTCCAGTTAAGCATCAAAAATAAAAACAATTGTGAAACTCAGATTTGGGGTCTGATTCAAGGAGATTTATTTTGCATAAATCTTTCATTATATGAACAAAAAGATTTTGAAGCAGAAACTTAAGGACATGCATCTTTTCTGGAGGGGATGTCCTAAGTATAGGGCCTGCAGATGACCCGTCTTATTACTTCTCTGACTCACCTGGATCCCCTGCATCCCTGGACCTCACATTACCTATTTCCTCAGCAACTATTCAGCAGAGTGGTAAATGAGAAGTCGCAGTTCTTCCTTCAGCATGTCTTACACATGTGATTCCTTCTCCATGCTCCTAAGATGGGACTTGGGTCCTCATGATAAAGAGATGGTTCAGGTTCATGAATACAGAATGGCTGGAGGAAGTTCATCTTCTCAAGACATTTCAATCATACCTTTTTCTCTATTTCTTTATTTGTGCCCTCTTGCTCAGAATGGTGCTTGCTTACTTGGGATGCCTTGCATTAGCATAGGGAACACACATTCTGAACTCAGAAGAGAAAAAGTTAAAGGAGAAACCTATTTGCTTATTGGAGCCGCCATCAGTTGTGCCATATTTAGTCCTTTAAAAAAACAATTGTAGTAAGCCCCAAAATGAATAAACGAGGGCATTTACGTAACGCATAGAGAACAGACCTTTGTTTGAAGAGTCTGTTTGTTGACTTCAGTGTGGCAAGGAGATTTCAGGCTTCAGCTTCCTCTTTCTTGAGGCTTTAGTTCTGGTCCCAGAAAACATCAATGCATATATGAAAGCATAAAGGAATTTCAAACTGATGTCAAGTATTTCCAACTCTTCCCTTCACATTCCTCAAATTGCTTAGTTTATAGTTGAAACAAAAGTTTCAAGTACCTTTGCTTTTTCTCAAGAAGTTCGCCATCCCCTGTGTGTACATCGTACCTTAAAAACTCTTCCTAAGATATGGCTTACTCTTTGGAAATAAAGAAAGGGAAAAAATGTCCTGTACTTAGAGGACTGATTTACCACTTCACATCCCTTTCCTTTTACTCATGCACTGAGTGATCATGTGCAATTTACTCATGTTCCTCAGTTTCCCCTCAGCAAGTATAATACCGACCTCTGCAGAGAGCTGCAAGCTTTCTGTTAACCTCTGAGCTAAGTGCAAAGCCATAGCATTATTAAAGACATTTTAAACTGAGACAGCTGAGTGATGTCCTATAAATTGTCATTTTTCCTCAAATGCTCCACAATATAATATTTCCTCCAGAAATGCATTTATTATTTAACACTTTTCTGTGAAAGGTTTCTTTTACATTGCAAATACCCAGAGTTCTTTCATAGGTCTTAGACTATTGACCCTTTACCTTAAAACAAGCTATTAATGCTTAACGCTGTTATTAGTATTCAGGGAAGTAATGATTGGTACTAAAATGGAAATGTGCAGTAAAAACACCTTCTATTTTGTAAAATAATTATGTAGCCTAATAATTATTTCATACGATTCCTTTTGATTGATAGGGAAAGGGCACCAAGAAGTTTGGAATCATGATTCTTTAAGGTCTACGTTCAAATTGCAGCCACCAGAACCATTGTTTCCAGCAGTTACATTTTATAAGAACTGCAACAGGATGATCCCTGATTCTGTTTGCATGAGAATTACATCAGCAAAGGTATTCTTTAGCTAATTAGGGTGTGGGGTTGGTTTTTTTTCCTTTTTCTTCTTCTTCTTCTTTTTTTTTTTTTTTTTTTTGAACGCCAAGAAATTATAATTCCATAAAGGCCAATACAACATTCTTGCAATTTCCCAGTAAGTCATTGGTACCTTAGAGGTCAAATATAGTTCAAGTCTGCAGAGAAGTGAGACTGCCTACTTCCACTCTGCTGTCATCCACCTGACCCTAACCTGGTAAAAGCATCCCTGGTGGTGCCAAAAAGGCCCTTCTATTTTCTGCGTAGTAGCTACACTGGTCTTTCACATTTAAGGCTGCCAGATAAATGTCAAATTGCAATGTTCTTATGATGTTTAATGGGAACCAGGCTGAGAGTGCTTGAACTTGCTTCACTTTCGAGAAGTTTTTGTCACTTTGGCTGAGATGGAAAAACAAGTCTTAGATCAATAATGTACATAAATGAAATAAATTCACTGAGCTGAGCTTTCTTAACTGATTTGCTGCACGATGAGAAACTGGAAAACCTTCCTAACTGCATGAGTCCACAGTTAGTACAGAAATAGCTACAAGATTATTGTTCAGTGTTTTACAAAAGACAGTCTAGCTGCTTTCTTATCTTGAGTGGGTAATATTAGAAACTTTCATAGTTGTTTTCATCGCAGATTTTCAGGCTCTGAGACAACTATTGCTGGGTGTCTCTATGTACAGAACTACTTCAAACTATTTCTGCTGAGCTTGTTTTGCTGCCTTTTTTTTCTTTTCTTTTTTTTTTTTTTTCAGCTTTGCTGCCTTCAAATGCTGCATTAAAGTTGGAAATTATAAATTAAAGTAAGACCTATCTGTCTTCATAGATAATATAGCAATAGATTGCAAATGAAAGGAAAACTACAGCTGTGAATAAGTAACATACATATACACAGATTAATCATTTGTTTATAAACCTTTTTAAAGAAACGTTAACGTGAATATGGAAAAAGCACTGAGAAGACTTTCCCATCATCATGCTGTTAAAGACAGTGGTTGCTGACCTCTCTATCTTCACCATCAGATTCCTAAGCAGGGAGAGAAAAAAGCCAACACGCACCATCGCTAAGAACTCTGGTCATTCAATTAACCTGGGAGTTGTTCAGGTAGTGAAGTGATAAGTGCCACAATAAAACTTCAAGGCCTGTTTAACAGTTGTGGAGAGAAGAGATGCTTCTGCTGATCTCACCTGGGCTACTCAGCCATGAATGCTCTGGATGTAGTACAACTGCTCTCCTGGATCCCTGCTTCTGATCCTATATGACTACCAAAAGACATCAGAGTGCCAATAAAAGCAGTAAAACACCAGCAGGATCAGCAGTAGGAGCAACAGCTGGCCAGATACAAGAAAGGAAATAAAAATGTACCATCTGAGGGTAATCAAGGGATTAGTTATGACTCATGAGCCACAACTCTTTTCTGGACAGACTCCTGCTTTGATCTAGCTGCATATGGTCCCTTGCTCTACTTCCGTACTAGAAAGAGCAAAAAAAGAAACAAAGGAAGTAAGCATTAAATAGAAGCAGCAGGTACGAGATATTCAGAGCTATTTATATATTAACTACTTTGGGACAATTAGCTGGAATTAGTATTACATATTTTAGGATATAATTAAAATTCACTTAAGTATTCGCTTTTGTAGAAGAGGTTAAAAAATTAATAAAGAAGAACATCATTCATTTACCTGTGACTTTACCTAGGATGCTAGTAAGAGATGGAGTAAAGGATATTTCAAAGGTTTTACGAATATTTTGTCATATTTCTCTTAATAATATTGCAACATGTGTTGAAAAATGGTAAGAACTGACATTTCAAAGCTGAATTTGTCTTTTTAGCTTTAATTAGCTCTAATTATTTTGAATTTTAACTATGGGAGAAAAAACATTGATCATTAGCTGTTTAGAAATTCCTTGCAGATCTTGGGTGAATAAACTCCTAGAATACTCATCCAGTGAATAGAGCTCTCTAAAGTTCAACACAAAAATAATTTTCCGGATCTCAAATCCTTTCAATTTCTGTTATCAGAATCTTTTTACATGTTTGTGTTTTGTTTTGGATTTTTTTTTAAGTGATATTACTCTTTTCAGGGTTCTCTTTCTTGTACATCCACGAATTGCACTTACCCCCTTGTACTGTTTGCTGTTCAATTACTATTGTCATGACAATTTCAGTTCACTCTTTACAAACATAATCGTTGATTACATAATGACTCCACATTTACATGTGGGTAATGCAATGTAATCTCCATAAAACTACATAACTAACTCACCCTTATTGTCGTTTACAAATTGTCACTTTCAAATTCTATTTGCAGTTTTATATTTTCTACAAAATATTTCAGAGAAGTGAATAACTTTGAGCTAAATAAAGTTCTGTGTTGAACCACATTAAAAATTGTGATTTCTTATTTACAGGCAGATTTTGAGATCAGATAACAAATTTTAAATCTGCTTAGTAGAGGCTACATTGATTTTGTATTACACTACTTTTTTTTCTTTTTTTAAGAAGGCCATGCACTATCAAGTCATAACATTTTCACTCTTTCAGAGCAGTTACTTCTACATGATAGAGTTGATATCAATTCTGAACCTGTTTAATGGCATTCTCAGCTCTGACGGTATTATGGTTTCAATTAGACCCAAAACTAGTTCACAAACATGTAGGAGTCTTTTTCCGGTTCCATCACAGACATTTCTACTTCTCCTACAAGCTACACAATGATGCAAATGTAGATTCCAGTAACAACAGTATAGATATGTTCCATAGATGCCAAAATATTATATAGATAGCCCATAAATAGACAGTATATATTTAGCCTCTACTTCCACCATCCTGTGAATGTAATGCCAGAGGGAATAATTAAGGGCAAGATTGGATGACCTAGACAGTGGCTGACCCACCCGACAGGCTTTCAGACTGAATTCTCTGGTCTGCTAAAGAAAGCCTCACAAAGTGTCATTAAAGCAGCCGTGGAAGACAAGAAGAGAGTTCCCTAGCGACTCTGTGATGATGTAAGTCTGTCAGAGATGGCTCAGCTATTTGCCATCACAAGGCATTTCCTGCCTCCAGTATAAGAGGACAGTCATAAAGTCATATACGGAAGGCAGAATGGAACTGAATGTAGTGACCTTGCTACCTTTGGTCTTTCAGCAACAAAAGTAGACTTTCCCCTTTCTAATTAAAACCATGTGAATGTGAATCTTTAAACCCTTGTGGTTTCTCACTTTGTTCTGTGGCTTTGACATAACAAGAAAATATGCCTTGATGGCCTTATTATCTAAGCAATAAATCTATCATAAGCAACAGTCTGTCAGTCTTCTATTAAATCCAATTCATGCATCGATTGCCTATTTTCAAAATTGTCATCTGTCACAACCCAGCCCAAAGAAGATAATTGCCATCTGTAAATTTATTTGGTCTCTCTGATCCGTGTGTTCCAGAGTCACTCTGTTGAATTTATCCCAAAAATACTGCACAAAATAGGCAGTATTGGGTTTTGACCATTAGGTTCTGCGTGGAGATACAACTCAGTTCACACTGGCTACTGACTAGTCATCAGATACTAAAAACTTCTGTTTGCTGATTGATACACTGCAAATGGCATCTGCAAATCTACTGCAGAGATTAAAGTCCCTGTGTCAATTCATTAGTCACCTTCTCTTTATCATTGGGAAATGTAAAACAGTAAGTTTGCAGGAAATATATTCATTACTAAACCCCAGCTGGAGCCTTTTAAGATCAGGGATTAAAAAGCACATACACTCACTGTTTCCAATTAGGCACAAATGCCCTTCTCTTCTCTCTTCCTCAGCAATCACATGACTTCCTCTGCATGTGACTAAAATGACACATTTTGGCAAACTAATTGACAACTTTTTTTTTTTTGAGAAGATAACTGATAAATTCATCTGATTAATTTCTGTCATGAGTCAAGTCTAGTTACCATGCTCCCACAAAGACTCTTTTGCAGTACCCCTTTTTCTACAACACCTCTTACCCCGTTGTGGCATGACCTTTGCCTGTGCTCCTCCTTTGCAATTCCCAGCTCAGAGACAGAGTGTATGACACAGAGGGGAAGGTAATTAGGTCTAGAAAACATAAACAAAACCAGAAACATCACAAGCTCTGTTGTCACGCAATGAAAAATCAAAAGGGTTCCAAGATTTCTGCAGCAGTCTCCGAAAGGCATGTAAGACAGTACATCAAATCTCAGGCATGAATAGTATGAAATCTTTTTGTCATCACTTTTTTCACCACATTTTTATGACTGCGCTTCCTGTATTTTAAGTGCCTGTGTTCTTTTTCTAGTTCAAAGTCATGTGACTTATTTACATCCAATCCAGTTTGCTTTGAAGAAGGTCATATTTTAAGGCTGCTTAAGGAAACTGTCTGCCAAGTTCGGCCTCATGACTAAAGCTAAATTCCAACAGACGCTCCCTCGAGATCTCAGTAGAGTCAATGAGACTTCTGCAACTGATCATCAGGTTTTCAGTCCTTAGTATACTGCAATTATTCCTTTCTTACAGCAGGTTTTATAAAGTCTGATTTCAAATGCAAAATGTTACAAAAAGCAGATGTTAATTGATGTTTCTTGAACATCTGACCAAACCGTACTGAGAAAAAGGAACTGATGCACGATTTTATTCCTCTTACTTTCGTTAACAGTCTTCTGCGGCAACTTGTCTAGATGCTTTGTGACTAGTGCTGGTCTTTTCTCTTTTTTCCCACTGACATGCTCTTGCCAAGGATATCATTATGACATTCTGTAGTAACAAGCATTCTTCTGTTCAAATTTATATCAATTAGTTTGGGACAGTAATTCAATTGGACGGCCCACTGGATTTTGAAAGACTTGCAACGATGTCAAAGTGGCGACCTTTTTCCTCTAGTTTCAGCCAAAAGCCATTTTTTAACAAGGAGCTCTTGAAAAGAAATGCCACTTTGATAATTAGTTATTGATCACGGACAATGCGGCGACGAATACCATCGGATTAGCCAGACGCCAGTGGGTCGTGACATGGGAGTTTCCTTATCGCAATAATCTATGACAAAAATATAGAATAAAGGTCATTAAGGCTTCTCTTTGGGCAGCACAACCTAGATAATTTCACTTCCTTATTAAAAATAAAAATACTCAAATATTCTGAATTTTTTGTAACAAACCTGTTAAGCTAACTTCTGTCTAAAGAAAAGTGTGGAAGTTCCATCATTATGCAACTATAATTAAAATAATTTTGACCAATTAACCTTGCTTTGGCCAGCACCAGCAGCTCTACCTCACTGTAATAACATCATCTTTCCTATCCTCAAATGTCCATTAGTATAAATTTTGGATCTGAGCATAAACCAGAGTAACAATTATAGACTTACAAAATAATGGACTTTTTTTGTCTAATTTAGGAAGTATTTCAAGGCCTGTCTGAAATTTCTTCATATAAGTTATTTAATAGAGAAATACCCATCTATGAGTACATTAATATATAGATCATTTATACATCATCAATTCAGATTCAGCACAGGGCTTCTATTCGTTTATAGGCTTGCCTAGAAGAGTTTTATCATTTCAGTGTTTCATCAAAGCACATAAAAGCCATTATGGTCAGAAAATCAGAAGTCTGATACACTTAGTATATCAGAAGTCTGCAAGTCTAAAAACCAAACCCTAATTGTTTTGTTTCTCATCAGTCAGAATTATTTTCTTAAAAACTGATGACAAACGATACTTAAAGTAGCAGATACTTAAAGTAAGTAATTTGATGTTAGTCAATGTCCCCTAAATTGTTAATATTTTATCCACTTACTATTGAAATATTTCTGTTTCAGTACAGAAAATGAATACAGTGGACGCAGAGACAAGAAAGTTCTCTTAAACTCAGAATTTTTTCATGTTGCTTTAGAGTCATATTTATGGGGAATGCAAAAAGAACCTCATTTTATTAGACTGATCAACGTGTCAGGAACAGAATAATAATCTTTTCTTGTATTCAATATGAGTTTGTAAAGCTCACTGTTAATTCACTGTCATTTTATTGTTATTATTAAATTACTGAATTGCTAATAGTATAATTCATTACCAATTATCTTTTTGAAGACCTTCCAGAGATTCATTTTTATTCCATACTCTATAGGAAAACATTCTAAAAATGTATTTGAAGTAACAATTAGAGCAGCTACTCATTAGCGTCATAAAGGTAATCTGTCTGAACTTCTGTGATTTGAAAGTTCCTTCAGTTTGTTGCAGTGACTGCACAGAATCCAATCTTAAGCAGGAAACTGTGATTTCATTGAAGCTGAAGGGACTGTGGCCACCACGAAGGCAATATGACACAGAAGTTTTGCTATAGGTGGATAAGGAAAATCCTGCAAGGTAAATGTGTTTCACCTTTTGCTGCTACTGTTTTGCCATTAGAACTCAGAAATAAAACTCACTTTGAGTGGCTAGTTTTCTGTCTATCTGCTGTGAACTGCTGTTTTATAGTTCAGGTTAAGAGCATTAAAAGATTAATTGCAACACCACTCTGAGCTGTAAAGAGAGAAATCTGAAGCACTCCAGCTGACAACATACGGATGGTTTCTGTTCTTCCCATTCTTCCTTAGATAAGTACAAAATACCCGTTATCACCTCCTTCAGATAGCCGATAGCAGCCTTTTTTCACTGTACAGATGAATACATCCATCCTCTTATTTAATCACTGTAATTTATGACTGAGAGTTCACACTGCATACTGTAAGACAGATCCGTAGTGTACACACACACATAGAGGGTCCCTTCTTGAGAGCCCATGAAAACTGCAGACTATTCTGATGCAGTTTGCCTGCCTGGCACCCAGCTCAGTCCATCTATTCTAGACTTCCCTACCTTTAATTACTGCTGAATATTTCAGAAATATCTCTCTTTCCTGACACGCAGACAGGCAACAGAGGGACAGCAGATCTTACTTTTCTAATGGAGAAAGATCACAAATTCAGCAAGACGCTCATCGTTCGTGATCACCATCTATAATCTCCAGAACTCTTCTGAGCAAGACATTGGCACAGATCTGACTGTCTTTTAAATAAAGGGTAATATACATCTATTTAGCTGAGTGTACATCTTGCAATCTTGTCTCAGTTAATCAAAAGGCAATGGCAAGACTGTCTGTCAGACTGGTTGTTTGCATAGATACCATGGTGATGGGCATGTGATAAGATACGGTTTGTTTTTACAACAAGGCAATAACTCTTACTTACATATTTCCCCCAGGGTGTTCTGAGGACTAATCTGTTAGTGTTTGCTCAAATCTGTAAAAGGCCATATAAGTGCTAAGTATTATTATTATTACCTTATTACGGTATTGACTTTTACCACATTGAACTGCGGTACTTTCCTCTACTTACGTGTAATATCACCATGAAGTGTTTATACTCCGTAATGTAAATGTTTCCTTTTGAAGGTGAGTTGAATCACTTATTGTTACATGTGACCCACAATATAATTTATTTACATGAGCCAGGAGACTCCAAAAATATATTCTAGGGACCTTTCCACTTAGACTCACACTATTACATTCTCAGTTTGTCCTGAATGTTGTTTGTTGACATGCATTTCCGAAAACCTGTTTGGCCAATTCGTACAGCCCTCTAGGGCCCTGTGTTTTGCTGCACCAGTAGGCATGCTGTCATTACTTTGGCACTGAAATATAGCTGACTGTAAAAGCTGGGTTGCTATTCTGTTGCTGAATTCACCTGGTTGAGTATTGTCCTGAGAGCAAAGACTTAGCAACTGCACAAAAGTTCAGCCTGCGGTCCTGTGCACTGATTAACACTTAAACCAAGTGCCAGTCTTCTCTCCCATATCCATGAAAAAAACAAAAACAAAACAAAACAACAAAACCAAAGCACAAAGCCACCTGATCTGTCAGTTTTGCTCTTAGTATCCATATTCCAAGCTGACAGACATACACTCTCCTCCTCCCCAGCCCTTACATCTGGATCAACGGGGACAGGCTTTCCACCCCTCAGAAGATTCACTTACATTAAGTGGCGAGGTGGAAGCAGTGAATGAACAATAGACGGCTGTCAGGCTCGACAGCAGGGCATGGATGTATGAGCGTGGAGCTGACAGCGAAGGCCTCAGAGGGTAAACTGCTTTGCTGGAACTAATTAAACAGATGAAATTATTACATGAATATGCAGATGTTGTTTACATTTTACCATATGGTATTATTTCAGGTAATAACTCGCAGGAGGATCCCTTCCTCTCATCAAGAGGAAATGAGTTGAAAAGGAGGCTCCACGTGTCACCTTTCAGTTGCTAGGCAGACATTGATATGGCAGTCTTCTCTCCAAGTCACAGGGAAACTCTTCCCCTTTTAGCTGTATAAAACCAAGAGGATTTGCATTCTTCCTACTTTGCAGTGCTGCGAGAGGATGTCATTTTTTAAGCCTAAGTGTTGGGGTTGCAACATTTTTTTCATTATTCACAGAAGGCATGCACCTTTCCAAATGTTCATTCCCAGTGTCTGTTTTATAACCGAGATGCTGCTAATCCAACGGTCCATAGGCAAGAACTGACAGATCTGTCCAAATACGTAGAGGCTGAAGGTATGACATTTCTGCAAAGTCTGACATGTGGCTGTGCTGGTTAGCATTTACTGCTTTGCTAACCTGAAGTGTTGATAACAGAATCATTTCTTTTCAATAAGTTTCCATTCATCATGCTGAAAAGGTTGCTCCCTAGAATTATAGAGGCACAGCACTACCATCTCCAACACCACAAAAATTGCAAATTGTATTTAGGATGGGCAGCCAGCTAGAATATGACCTGACTAAACTGCTGTACAACCCAAAGATATGTACTGAGAACAATCAGCACTGCAACAGTCCTAAGAAGTGCTAACTACAGAGGGATGGCAGTATCAGATCATAGTCAATGCAGTGCTGGCGCAGCTTGTTTAGGCAGCTACTCATCACTATATACATTCAGAAAGGATAAATGCAGAAGAGCAGTTATGCTGTATGTTAATTATGAAAGCACATCCCAAATTTTGAACAAAAAAAATACAGATGTAGCTGCTGAACAGAACTAATAACCTTAAGGATGAACAGATACTTTTGCAGCAAATTCTGCTTCTTAAGGATGAACATGCAACTGTCCTGTCATTTTGTTACTAAAATTATTCAAAACTTCAATCCTAAAACAATGTAATTTTAATATTTTTACAGGCTGATTCAGCACCTTGTTTCTACAATGACTATTTTCACATCCTCTGAGGGATTAATGGCACCAGTGTTTGATTAGATACACAAAAAATTTTTGTATTACTCCATTCTTGTATTACTCTAAATGTTCCTAGCTGGTAGGTGGACTAACTGTATCGATTTTTCCTTAAAGACTCAGATACTAGATATGTTTCTATAACTCATGGATAAAGAATAACGCCAAGTTACATCACCACTGCACTGACAGACTGGTTGTACATTGCCACTGATACATTTGGCTTCCAAATTTCTTTCTTAGGTACATCATCATTTTAATAGATCATTAGAGTCACTGGTGACCTATATCATTTAAGATGCAAAGACATGATGTCAGTGGTGCAAACTGTGGTCTTGATTCAAGCTATCACTCTGTATTTTTTCTTCACCATGATAACCCCTGTAAAAATACCACTGAATAGCCAGAATAAATGCCTCTGGCCATTCTGAGAGTATGAATTTAAGAACAACAACAACAACAAAAAAACAAAAACAGTCCTGTCTCCTTGACTTAGAGATAGACAGCTTTATATGGAATCAGTGCTAGAAGTTCAGAAAGGATTTCTTTGACTTTGTCTTCTAGCATTTAGCGATGTAACATATATATCAAAACAAACCAGAACAGATCACTTTATATACATTCCCTTTGGAGAGAAGGTGAGAAGACAAACACAGAACAGATGTTAGTCATGCTTAATGTACTACTGGAGGGTAGTAGATGCTAAGGTGATGATGGCAGTAGAAATGAATGGAGTCTTCTGCAACTGCTATTCCTGGCTGACAAAAACGCAGTGAGGAGTGAGTGCTTCATTCCTCTGCTCAGCAATGCACTACTTCACAGCCAAACGCTGAAAGTAAGCACGCTGGATTTTTGTCAGGAAACTAGCACAAATAGTTACTGCTTATTACTGACTTGTTTCCACTTCTCCCTCCTCATTTGGTATTGTTAAAAGCTGGCTTTGATCACTCAAAAACACATTCCTATACAATAAATTGAATCAGTGAAGCAGTTGGAAAAAAATTCTGTAAATTCCTACAGATTATCTTGTCAAAGTGTTTGCCTTTCTTCTTTTATTCATTATATCACAATGTCATTATATGAAATATAGAATATTATGCAACGACATTTTGTTTCAGAAAACTACTATTTTTTTTTAACTAGAAAATAGTTAAAAATCTGGACTGCAGGATTTTTGCGCTTGCGGGAGTTCAATTTATCTCACCCCTTCCATATACCATTCCTTTCCTGCTAACAAAGTCACCAAAAAACTGCAGAATAGTTTTGATCTCCGGTTATGAAGCTCTGTGTATGCTCACAATGTACCTATATTTCCTGGTCCTACTAAAAAGAGCCTGGGGGCAAAAGGCAACAGCATGGAAATAAATTCAAGAACTTGAACAAGAGAAGAACTTGCTGCGAGTGATCAGAGATGTGGATGAGGGAACAAATGAAACAAGAAGTGCTACAACAGAAGCTGAGAATGTCCTGTTGTTGGCATCACAGGAGGTGGAGAGTGGCTGCACACAGATCACTGAGCAGGCACTGCCTGAGGCTGCTACTGCTGAGCAGAAATCATGATACAGATATTATTAATAACAGTATAATGGGACTCAGAGTTTTTTCGGTGGTGTTAGAAACAGCAGATGAGTCCTGGAGAACAAGGTTCTCCTTTATGCCTCGTCATCATTTCCCATTTACCTTCAAGACAGGCTTTCTACAAGTCTTTATTACTTAATTACTGTATTCAGTGCTCTACATGTTGCATAATCTGAATATAGACTAAGTAAGTAATGCGTAAATGCGAGAACACATATACAGATATTTAAAATTTCTACAATTCACATTTTTCTTTCTCCTATTTACTTTAGCAATGAATCATCACCAATTATTTATTGGCCCTCTCATCCACACTCACTGATCTAAAACCTCTGTCCACCTTCTGGTTATCATGCTGCTCCTTTAATATCGTTGTACTGCTCTCCCCAGCTCATTGTCTGGGTATTGCGAGGTCACGTGGACAAAACTGTCCAGAATATATCCTGAACATCATAGTTACAGAAATATTAGAAAGAAGATAAGCTTTACTTTTATTGGTTCTTATTCCCTCCCATCTTTTTCTTCCAAGAAATCATTCCACTTGGCAACCACAAACATGCAGACACAGCAAGGCATACAATTAAAGGCAGCATGTTCATCAAGCATCTGTGAAACTTAGCTGTGACTTCTTACCTCTACCAGAAAATACCAGTGAACAAAAGGCAGCACGATACCTATTTATTTTCTTAACACCTGACTCTTTTCCAGGATTTTGTACTTCAGTTTGTTGCTACCTGATGTTTAATCTTTCTCTGGTGCACCCAAAATAAAGTAAATTGAGTCATAGTAAATATGGATTTGGCCTGAGGTGTTTTGGATGAAGGCCCAAACCTAAAAGAATAAATAATTCAGAAAACTTTGCACTCTGTTGTACACTACTGCATGTTCTTTAAATGGAAAAGCCACAATTGTGTGATATCTCACTTGTCCAAACTTCATGATGATCTGTTTGTTTCAAAGAGGAAAAACTAATACCAGTCCTGGAATCATGCCACATTGATTTCCATTGTAGTATTTCACTTTAATAGACAAGATTTGCCAACTAGGATCAGCTTTGCCTTGGTTTTCCAATTTTTTGTTCCAAATGTTAGTTGTTGTTGCTATCCAGGGGGAAAGAAAGGTACTTTGAGTTCTGCGTGCTATGTAGAAACTTTTAGCAGGTTGTGCTAAATTCACAAAGCAAAATGGAATATCTGAAAAAGTTTTTTCATTGCCTAAAACATCATTCTCAAAATTTCAAAGTCTTTTTGCAATTACATTTTGTTTTTCCTTCAGGTGAAAGAATCTCAGATTCCTCCATTGAAAAGATACTTCTTGCACTATCTGAGGAGGAGAGAGGGTTTCAGATGTGAAGAGTCCAAAAATTGCAAATACAAAAAAAAAAAAAAAAAAAAAAAGATTTAGAAATATTTTCATTTAGAGAGAGGTTTAAGGACCAGTCTTTGTGTGAAAGCCCATAAATCATGGCTCCTAATATTTCAGTTACCCCATCCTGCAAAGAATTCCACACACAGTCCCTTGGAAACTCTCCAAGAAAGCTGCCAGCACAGCCTGGAGGAAACCCAGGGCTCTTCTTTTGCAGAGTTCAGTCTTGGAAGGAGCTAAAGGCTGGATGTCCGGGAAACTAAGTCAGTGTTACAGCAGGCATCTGTTCATCTGCCTTGGGCATAATCAGCTCCTCTGTGAAAGCTACCTTCCAAGAAAGAACTGGTGACAGAGTAAGAGAAATGCTTCACAATTGCTTGTTGTTTTGTTCCCAAATAACTTCCCAAATAACGGTTGTGTCCCAACTTTTCTTTTTGGGGTAGAACATTGTTGAAAGGTGAAATAAAGATGTAGGAAGTGAAGTGATCTGCTTTTAGTATCCATTTTACCAGCTTCTGGCATCCTTCCTGCTGTTTAAACTGAAACTCTGCTTGTAAAGATTACTAAAAATTCTCCACTGAGACAAAAATCTGTACAGAATCACACGTCTGAATAGTTGCAGCGTCCATTTCACTGTGAAAAACTTTATTTTAGGAGTAATCTAGAGCACTCTAGAGAATCAAGAACAGCAGAAAGTTGTAATCTAAGCAAGGTAAGAGGGAAAGTCGGTCCAGTGATCATTGCTATATGACATGCTCTAGGGAAACATATCATGCAGCCCAGGCATCACTCAGGTAGTGGCACTAGAAGTCCCTCCATTCCATCCCCAGTATCTCCACAGTTCACCTCAAAGCTTTCTCATCCGAAATGTAGTTGTTGAGAAAAATAATCCACATACATACCAGTATACAGTCAATGACTTCTTATGAGCTAATCCCTTTTTCTCTTCCTGAAGATTCATAGTCCATCAGTGGTCTATGCAATGTTCAGCTTCCCAGACCTGCAGACAGTAAAACTCAGAATCACAGAATCACCAAGGTTGGAAAAGACCTTCAAGATCATCCAGTCCAACCACCCACTTATCACCAATAGCACTCACTACCTTTAGATTTGTTTTTCCAACCAGGTTACGCACTTTGTTTAATCTCATCAAAGATAGTCCTTTAACCAAGGTTAGTTGTCATACTTAGACATTTCTTACTTTGCTAGTATACAACTGTATAAACAAAAACTAAAACTGTATGTTTTTGAACACTGCAGCATGCAAGTAAGGCACATACTTTAAGAATGACTGAATGAAAAGCTCTGCAAACAGACACAGGCACTCTTTAGCTGCAGAAGCACTACCAGGAGAGCCCAGCAGCCTCACTGAACTGGCATTTGGTCTAGCAGTTGCCATTGTGTTGACTCTTCAGGGCACAAAACAAACTCTCAGACCCTTTTGTGCACAAAACCACAGTAAACATAAGCCTTTGGAGGTCGTGTCAAAAACGTTTCCAGTGCAAAAATGTAAGAAAATCTTTGTACATGTACCTCTACATGCTACTGTGCAACAGAAATCTGTATAAAGACTTCTCTGCATGAAGGACTTGTAACTGCAAAATTCAAGCTTAAGCTTTATCACAGGCAGCCTCATTTCACTGAAAGCAACCACATACTTGTTTTTCACTGGTACCACTCTCTGCTCTGTGCCATACAAAGAGTATATCTTTGGAAATTCCTGAGTACTGATTACATAATACATATTGCAAAACTGGGACAGTTGCACAGCTCATCAGTCACTTGCACAGAAGACATTCTCCTTACCAGATTTTTCAAACAAGCTTCCAAAAGAAAAAGCATATTTTTTTTCACAGAAAGAAAGAAGTGCTGAAGAGATTGCAATCTTTATTATATTTCTACTCGTATACAATCACAAATGCTCTAAAAATATTTCTGTATTATATGTGGTAACTACTGTAACTGTTTCTGCTTTGTCAGCATCTACTCAATTTTAGATTACATTTTGACATTTCAGGAAAAAAGACATTCAGGCAAAATGGAACTGAGGAAAAAGTAATATGATTAGGACAATTTATATTTGTAACAGCTGTGAATGTGCTTGCTAATTCTTTGATAAGTTCTTGTTACCTTTCACTTCCCAAATGAATCTACACAAGTATAAAACATATTGGAGGCAGATGCTGCAGCAGATGAACGTGTTTGCCAACTGGTATTTTGTTTGGTTTGGGGATGTTTTTTTTGTTGTTGTTTTTTGTTTTTTTTTCATCCAGGTATTTTTAACCTATAACGTTACACGCACCAAATAGTCCTTATTTCTAACATACTTTATGCAACATTCTAGGACACAAATTAATACAACAACTCTCTTGATTTTTACCTTTCTTCTTCCATCTTCGTGTTAAGCCTCATCACACAGCCTTTACTCAGGTGAGTAATATCACTTACTCCAGTGGCACTAGAAAAAATAGCAGTAAGGTTCAGTAAGTAGAAATCATATCACACTTGAGCCAATCCAGTAAAGATTTGCTCTTGATCTTCCTAGCTCTAAAACATCATACTGGAATATAGTAAAACAAGAAAAACCTACTTTAAGACAACCAAATTTGAACCTGAGTAACTCACATACAGGAATTCAGCACCTACACTGCTCCATTCTTTCTTAGGGGTGACCAAATACCTGGAAACCTTTACGTTCACTTGTTACCTTAATTGCGTAGTTTTGTGGTTTGATACTCTCCCGTCACCCCAAGAACAGAATACTTTTCACTAGAAGTTAATTGAATGGGTTTCAAGTTCTCTCTGATATTCACTTGTTTTACCCCTTAGAAGTCTGTAAGGGCATGAGTTAGTTGTTTTTAAGCTGAAGAGTTAATTCACTTTTGTGGTCATCTTCTGACATTCAAAAGGAGTTGGTTGAGTGCATAGTGAACACAGAAGAGGGCACCAACCTCACGCATCATTTTTACAGGTTGTTCTTATTTTTGAAATACAGGAACGTACGCACATGTACATGCATGCATTTTTATGAGACCACGCATGTAAGCAAACAACAGTGTGATATAAAAAGACTGGAAACGTTTGGGAGCTCAAAAGCAATATCTTTCCCTCTAAGCTGCTTTATTACTGTCTTTTCCTCCCTCTTGGGCATGTGTTCAGCTGAGACTAGGCCAAATTGGCAGTCATTTTCAAAATGCTTGGCAGGCCCATGATCCCTGGGAGTTTTCAGCTGACATCTTTCTCTCAACCAGTCTATGCAAGGGTCAGTGGGAGACCTGACTCTCAGGCCCTGGCTTGCTCTGGCTGTGTCATGAGTCAGGACCAATATAAATTAAAACCTTAAAGCCATACTGTGAAGGCATTCTTTACCCCCTGAGGTATTTTTTTTCCCTGTGACAGATTGCCTTTCTACTAGTTTCCTATTTTTCTATTTGTGGATAATACATGTCCCTTTGAGGTGGAAAAAGAGAGAACCAGCTGGCTAAGAGAGAGTTAAACACCCACCAAATTTTTTTCATATTTTTGGTAGATTTGTTGATGCTCAACAAGCAGTAGTGAAATAATAATAATACTAGGGGCTGCTTATCACTTACAAACAATAGTCCAATGACAATATTCACACTGACGGAAAAAATGGGAGCAGAAATTAATAGTGACAGTCCTGCAGGAAACAAGGAAGAAATTGGATACCAAGTTATAAAATACAGACTAACCCAATAGGCACATGCTGCTGTTATTATATTAATATTGTTAAAAATATCAAAGCACTTTAAAAATGGAATTGTACTGTAGGTAGATGGACAGTATTATTTCCACATTCTTTTAAATAGAAATTTTCACTTCTTGTTTGGCTTGAAGGCATGGATGTAATTTGTTGCTCAGAAATCACTAGCGGAATGCTGTGAAAAATAAGACTCGGGATTAAAGTCTTCCCATCTGAAGGACAGCATCAGGCTACACCGAGAGCTCTGTTATTAACAAAACCATCTGAGTCACTGCAGACATGGATTCCACTGATGTTGTTCAAAAGCGGGGTAGGCCATGTTTATTTAGTTAGTTAGAGAGCAGAGAGAGATTGTTTTTCCTCTGTGCAAAAATAAATGGAGAAAACCTAACAAAACTCACGTAAACAAAGAAATGCATATGAATCTCAAGAAATCTCACTTGCTGATGAACCTAATCCCACAGCACACAGGCACAATCCCTCTGACAAAAAAGTTGCTGGATGACTACATATAGATAAAGTGCACAAGATGAGCTCGAAAACACGAAGAAAAAGACCACAGTGTGCTTATTGGGGACTAAGGGTGTTACTGCAGAAGCTGTTTTTTCTGCTGTGCTCATAGAGCACCCAGCATGGCGGAGGATGAGCCCTGACGTACAACAAAGAGTATGAATAACCACAGTGGACCTCAAAACAGTGGCACTGTTTTGTCTGAATTCAGGGGCTAGGCTTCAGATAATAGCAACAGAGGGAACAGGGTGCCCAGGGGAGTGCGGAGGAACAGGACAGTCATACACGTAGCTCCTTCTTCAGTCCCCACATGGATGCAGTGAAAGGCTGCTGCCTGTTCTTCTCTCCTCTCTCAAATGTCTGTACCATAGGCACATGAAAGAGGCAATACAAACAAGGGCCTTCCCAGCTCAGCACAGAGCTGTGTGCCATCCTGATTCAACTGACCAAAAGACTTCCTCAAAACCTAAAAAGCAACGTGCTCCATTGTCCCAAAGCCTGTTTTCACCCTTCTTTTTCATTTGATTACAAACAAAAATATCTGTTCTCTCAAAGTGACTTCAAGCAAAGTCACCAGCCTGTTTCTTTCAAGTGGGTTTCTTACTGCCAGTAATTCTGTTTTTAGTAACGATGTGTTTCCTCCCGCTTCAGCTTTATCTCAACACTCAGCGAGCCAGACTTCCATTTTCTACCAGACACCCAGCCTGGACTTAATAAGCAATGGGGGTAAAATATCCACTCTTTACATGTAGGGTATCCTGAGGTACATACAAGCATCGCTCTAAGATGTGATAAAGTAATCTAAAGCTGGGCCCAGCCTGCCAGTTCAGGTCTAAAGGGATTTGATGCAGTGTCAAAACCTTTGGCTCAGGAGGTCACCCTCTCTTCTTGCTTTTCTTATAACAAAGGCAGAGGGTTGTGGGGGGGAAGGGCTTCCTCTTCTTTTTTTATTTTTTTTCTCTTCTTTTTTTTTTTTTTTTTTTGTCTTGTGAATTCATCAACTGCTGTTTGTTGGGCAGCGGGTCTTTATTCAGCCTACTGAAACATTTTCATTAGATGGAGGCCTCTGAAGTGCGCTAGCGGCTGGGACCGCGCAAGTGCAAAATCTTAGGCCTCTCCAGAAGCCGGCTGATTGAAATCAGCACTGTGTCAGGGGCTGTCATATCTCAGAAAAGACATAAAACACACGGAAACATCAATAAGCAACAAGCCTCTGACAGCTCTGAGACATTCCAGCTGACAAGAAGAGAAAAGGGGTAAGGTTAGGGCTCATGGGGGATATTTAAAATGCCTAACAGCCAGCCGAAGTGTTGGCAGGCTTCAGGGAGGCCCAGAAAAGACAAGATAAAGTCTATCAGGTTATCACCTGGTTCGAGACGGATCCCTCGCAGCAAGGCCACGGGGATGAGACAATGATACAATGGCTTTTTTTTTATTATTATTATTATATTATTATTTATTTTAGTACGTATCGGAAAACAGGCTGCATTTACACTGAGGTTACCCAGACAACGTTTGTGCGGGAGAAGATTAAAAAAAAAAAAAAAAAGACAAAAAAGGAGAAGAAATGTAAAAGAGAGAAGACAAAAAGAGAATCCTGTGAGTTAAAGAATTCTGCTTCCAGCTACCATGTACAGAAATCAAAAAGGATTAACAAGGTTTTTTTTTTTTCATTTAATTTCCTGTACACCAGACGCTTTTGTTAAGAGATCAGAGATATTGCTATTTATTGAATTTTTAATATGATCTTTATTAAAAGGCAGCACACATGTTTGGTTTTCTATCTTTTTTTTTTTTTTTTTCTTTTTTCTTTTTTAAACATATATGGGTATAAAAATCAAAGCACAGGAATGAACCATGGTTGTTTGATTTTGGTCTTTTCATATTACGGTGATTCAAACCTATTTAAATTTTAAAATAATAAAAACCCAGCCCACATGGAAATGGCTCCTCATCTTCCTTTCAACTCTGATCTATTCTGTAAAGTAAGCAATGGGCCCAGTGCATTATTTTGACCAATCAGATAATGAATTCTTCCCTTAGAGTTGGTTTAAGACCAAGAAATAATGTATATAGCCAAGTGAGAAGGGTTATCAGTAACATTTTTAGATTACAGCTACAGAACATATTTTGCTGTGGAAAAACCAAGGTTGCTGGAGGAGAACCTGTAATGCTCACTCATTTACAGAACACACCAAACCATTCTTTCCAGTGACAACAGCAATAGCAATTCTGGCTTCCCCTTCCTTAAATGTTTGTTATGACAAAAATATGACAACTTCTTGAGGTTAGGCTAGTGCTAAAATTTAAGTAACATGATAACAAAAAAAAACCATAACCTGATCAGAAGGCTTTACTCGCTTTTTTCTGTTGGCATCTCTATAGTTTTTGAACCCGTGACTATTTTCTGCAGTCATTTGCAACACAGACCAAACTCAGAAATCGTGTAATATCCAACTTGATTCTTTGATATTCTACTCATATTGGTGTAAACCCATAGGATCCAAATGAGTTTTACAGTATATGATTATTATTGTGCTAGCATGAAGCCTGGAAGATTGAGGTTCAAATATTTTCCTCTGCTGGACTTAGCTGTGTATGACCTGTGAGCCACTTGGTCTTTTGACATAATCTGAAACTGGAGCTGATGGACCTCAGGAGTGAAGGCATCCACAAGCACTAGTACATCATGCTCAGTTTTCTTTTCTGGCAGGGCTTTCCCTTTCTGGCACACCAACAGGATTTCATAGCGCCCATCATCCCATATCCCTCTGTGATAGACACTGTTGGGAAACTTCTCAGTAGCACTCTTAAAAAATTTGTTAACCACATGACAGAAATTCAGACAAACTAGAAGGAAATTAAGCAACCACAAAGAGCCAGAAACTATCCCACACAAAGCTCTGGGGAAAGTCCAAAAACTAACCAGCAGATTGAGCATTTCTTCCTCTTATCTACAGGTTGCTGTTGCAAAGCATTATGAGCACAGACAATGGACTTCACCCCCCAAGATGTGAACTGAGAATAACTGTTCTTTTCTTTAGCACTTGCTTGTGAAAACAAATCAACTGTAAAATTTGAAATCACTGGATGAAGCATTGCACAATTTAGATAGAGAAAACACATACAGTCCTCTGTAAGGTCTCTAGCGATAAAACAAAAGGTCAGCATTGGTTTGAAGACCTTCTACTCCAGCATATAGCAAGAGGCAAGGTCAGCAGAATAAATAATCAAAAGACAGGCAGAGAGTACAGTAAAATGGATTTATGAAAAATATTCAACACTATCGTCACATCTGTGAAAGAAAATTAATAAGATATCAGCAGATCCTCCTTACAAAAGATACAGTTTTTCCTCAGTTTGTTGGAAGTACATATTCTGCAGGCTAGCATGGCACAAAGTTACAAACAGGAGAGGACGCTTATCACTCACATCCTTTTCATCAGCCTTTAAGATGAAAAGTACTCTTACAAAAGATGTCCAGAGCCTGAAGTGAGGACAACTCTTTTGACTGAACGCAGTATGTGTCAACCTGGACACCCTTTGACCCACCAGGTTATATCTACTTCTGGCACTAAGAATTCCAGAGAGAAAACCTCATCTGTGTCTTCTCTTTTTAATGGAAAGCTGGATCTATACCTAACATCATAAGTAATTACTCACTGTATCAATAATTGTGAAGGATGGTATGTGGATCACAGATGGCCTGTGGGGAACAGCAGGCATAGATAGAATGGTCCAGGTGCTATTTGATGCTGGTAGGAGTTAGAGTCATCGCCTAGCTTGGCATGAAAGACTTTGTTAAGATTACAGGAGTGCAAAGGTGAGCTTTCATATGCTCTTGCACACGACCTCTTCTTTCTAAAAACCACCTGTACCTCAGCATCTTGCCAAAAATGTGAAGTGATATGGGCCACTGCATTTCTTTTTTTAATCCCCCTACAGATTTTTCTGACAAGTATTTCTCCAAGGGTAAATGGATTTAACTTCCCCGTGGAAACTGGTGTCTATAGTTCAAAATAAAACATGATGTCCATTTTCTCCCAGTACTTTAAGCAGGACCTTTGTTTCGGATACAGTGGTCAAAACAAGTTTCTCTCCTTTTACTGTAGAAAAGAATGCCAGGTTTACTTTTTTTCTTCTTTTGTCCTTTCCTATTCTTCTGAACACATTTTTTTGAAGAAAAAGGAAGATCAAACAAAAGTCTCCTTTTCCCTTGAGATAAAATAAATGGTACCAGGACTCCTTACTTCTTAAAAGAAGTCCAGAAGATGAACTTAAATACGCCAGGTTTTTGTTCCCGTGTCTAAAGACTCAGTCTGTGGAAGTTACACTGAAAAACTGCCAAAGAACCTTCTAAGACTGAAAAATCAGGTTCACTGATCACTTCCTTTTAAGTGTGTCTGGAAACCAGTGCTATTTTTGTGACTCAGACTGGAAACTGATTTCTTCTTAGTCTATTGATATTAGGCATTTAAAATCCCCTGGTATGATTTTGCCTGCTATGAGATACAGAGTTGCTTCTGACTGTAGGAATGAGAACCACTACTGAGCTGCTCAGAATCTCAAGTAGCTCAATTTGAGACTGCAGCATCACTGAACTCCAAGCTATTTCCAGGGAAGTATTTTTCATGAAAGTTTACAAAACGGTGTACTGAAAAATTAACTTGGTAATTAAAAAGCTTACAAACAATAACACTAAAGAAGTGTGTTAAAATTTCAAATTATCATGAGAAGGCAAGCTGAAGCATAACCACTGGTATCATAAATGGGATATGCAGCATATTCAAAATAGTAATGCAGTCATGAAGTGATTTCATTAGAATTCGCTAGCATGTTTCATTATTTATTAATTCAGGATAATAGACAGAAGGGCTTTTTCTCCATCTTTCCTTCAGTGCACTAGAAAGAACAGATTGACCATGTTGGTAATCAGTGTCTGGTATAAATGCCAAAATATAGTTAGGTCCCAGGGGAAAATGTACCATGGACATACCCAAGTTACTGCCTCCATTTTGGAGTGACTTGTCATGCACATCAGCAAAACTTCCAGGGATATTTCTATCACTTCTTACAGGAGTAGGAAATCTCTAGGACCTTTTGTCCCATAGAACTATATAAGTTCTTTATCTTCCTAAGCACAGAGAGAGCCATGGTAAGGTATTGGAAGAGCATTCACGATTCCAGTGATGTATCCTGTCCCTCCATCACTCAGAAACAGATCTGTATTTTTAATGTGAAGTCAGTCTAGCTTTTCAAGTCATTCAGACTAGATATAAATCCTATAAATTGTGATGAGAATAAGGAATGATAAGGGGTAACTTCCTGATAAGAATATTAGCAACTCTTTAGTGAAGACTATGCATTCTGCTGCAGCAAAAATATATGGGCAGCAATTAGGAAAGAACCAAAAGCATATTATGGAAGCTTCCACAGATGAGTTCTATTTATGTGGTCATCTAGTCTACATTATCCAGTAAACACTTATATTGGAATTGACACAAGACACGTCCAACCGTCTCCTCATCACCATTGCCACCAATTTCCAGGAGGAATAGCTCCTCCTGCAAAAAGCTTAGCTCGGGACTTCACAGATCATTGCAACATTTTCTTGGCTTTGAGTGCAAATTCTGTCAGTCTTACTTGCAGCGTCATCTCTAGTGAGGTGAGCAGGATTTACTGTGCCTTAAAGTAATTACACACATCTCCAAAATCAGGAGAGTCCAGTAGCAATAAAAGTCCAATGAAGTGTCATGTTTACAGGTACGTGCGCTCATGCAGCAAAACAATGCTATCAGAATTGTGAAAGTATATTTTCCAGTGCACGTGCTGGGTATTAGTTTTCACAAAATCAGAGTATACCCTCCCTGAGCTGCCCTATGAAATCTGAGTCTATGTCATTATGTAGCACTTCTTGAAGAAACTTGCTAGGTTACTTACAGCCAAAAAAAGCCACTCATCAAGTAGTGTGACTATCACAATTTGCGAGCTGCACTCACTGTGCTCTAGACTTTGATTTAAGAGCATTATGAAACCATATAATTTTGATGTAGTCCTTTTATTCCCATGGTAATTTATGTCTGTGAGTAACCTTTTTATTTTGTCAGAGCCATAACGCCAGGGTTGTTGCCTGAAGCTCTTGAGTTTGTTCTGATGAAATACTTTCCAAGTTTTTATCAGACAAATATGACCCATTATTTTATTTTATTTTATTTTATTTTTTTAAGAATTCCATGCAGGTTTTTCAAAAGAACTATTTTGCAGGATGCCTTTGGTGCTCTGGGTCCTCTGTTTGGAGAGAGATACCAGTGCATTCACACAGTGAGATCACAAGTTTGGGGACCAGTACAATTTATGCATCAACTGCAACCAAGGCCTGCAGATGATAGTTGGGAAACATCGTACTGGGAAGTAGATGTAGTAAATGATAGCAACAAAAAGGAAATAAGAGGTGGAAAGGCTGGTAAACCAAAATTTATGGAAGAAGTCTTTATAATCTCCATCTCAGATGACTCCATCATCCAGCATGTTTTAAAGCTCCTAATGCTCAGTCAGAGCAGAGAGCTCATGCAACAAACTGCAGACAGAAAACACAGAGCGTGTACGAAATTAATTTGAAAATTAAGAATAAATGTACACTTTAAAATAATGTATAATTAGCCTTTTTTAATTCCCACTTCACTACCATTTAGTAAAAGGTGAAGTTCAATAAAATTAGCTGCTTTTATTCAACATTATTCAAATTAATTTGCATATTCAATTCCTTTAATAATTCCATGATACAGTAGGTTTCTTTTATCCAAATTTTAGAGCATATCTATGTAATAGTTATCTAAGACTGCAAGCACTGTTGCAAAATTCTGATAAATCCTGGAACAGAATATTATTAGAGGAAGAAAAGTCGTTTCATTATTGGCCATGAGAGTCTGATTATGCACCCCACAATGCAGTTAGGAGATAGAAATGCTTTTTCCTTTCAAAAAAAGGAGAGAGAAAAAGAAAGAGCCATAGGACCACTATACTAGATATCCCATTTCTCTAGCAAGAGTTTACTATCTCTAGAGAATCTGCTTCCAGTGTAATCTTTTGTTGCTCTTAATTATCTAAAACATCCAAGCCAAAAGCTCCTGTATCCTCTCCATCATTACAGAGGCATGAATATTTTCAATACTTCTCATACTTTAATTCCACTAATACAAAAAATCAGGCCTGTCTGTTCTATGTGAGAATACTTCATCACATCCTTTCACAGCAAGTACCACCAGTGCTATTTACCTGTTCTATACTCTGTTGTCATTACACCTAATCTCAACCAAGATTTCAATAGCAGGATCTTGTAATAAATCTCCCTTCCGGAAGGTAAAAAGCTGCACCTACAAGCATTCAAGTAAATGACTCTTGATCCCAGTTGTGAACTGAGATATTTTGCTTCACAACATAAAGAGCCACTTCTAAGCCTAATAATTTTTCTGTGATCAGCACTAATGAAAATTTCACTTGTGCTCAATTGCAACAAAATAGAAATATGTGTTTACCATACATCTGTCTGCGCATGATAACATAATGTTAATGCACACAGTTGGAGCACTAAATAAATGTCGTATCTAAAAGAAATCTGATGAGATTTACGTTGCAGTTTTTCCAGGATGTTCAGTCTTTATAAGTAAAGATTCTGGGGAAGTAAAAATTCCATTCACTGCACTGCAACCTCCCAAATTCTCATTAGGTCTGCTTACTGCATTGATGATAGCAGACCATGTAGATGAAAACAAAATTTGATTTATTTTTTTTTTCTTACAAGGAACTCTTAAGTTTCACATCATTCTGAGCCATCTTAACAGTCTGGGGGTTTTTGGCGCTTCCTCACATATAGCAATGATTCAAGAAGAGAGAAGATGGAAAATATCATTAAAAGCTTTTTTTCTTAATTCAAATTTAGTTTCTGAACTATTTCTTACCTATGATATTTTCATAAATAGACTTAGACAAATAACTGCAACAATCTGCACATTCCTAAGGATAGATCACAATGAATTTCTTCATTTGGAAAATGCCTAAAACTGATAAGGCTAATTTTTGCCTGTATTCCATCCAACAGCATATGCCCACCCTAACAATACCAGGCCATTATACAAACATAGTTTCATTATGCTGCCAAACTTGCCTCAAAGACTAATATTCAACTTTTCTAAGGTTTTCGTAAGAACTTAATTTAATGTTTTCACATGCACAACATGTGTATGGTTACCAACTGATAACAAAACTAGTGCCATTCATTAAGTATTGCTATAAATCTCTCCACTGAAATAGCAATAATATTGCCTCCCAGCAACCACAATAAATGTAATGCTTAATCTCTCTCTGTGATATTGTATAACTCTAGCCTGCAGCTAGACTTCCACTGTAGGTGGTACTGTAGAGGATGTCTGCAGTGACAGCACATGATGTGCTCCTCTTTTTCAGCAGACAGAAGTTCATGAGGTTTTCTTCCTTTCCAGAGAGAATCCAGGATTTAGAGAGGGATAAGAAAGAAAACAGAATGAAAATTATTTAAGTGGAGCGTACAACTTTAGTGAGAACTCTAATGTTTTTAGATTTTTTCTCTAAGGGTGAATATTTATTCTGTGTCCCTTGAAACTTCACCATATCTTCACCTCGGTGGTTCTTTGGGGTCTTTGCTTTACCTTTTTCCAGCACAGTCAATGATGTAACTACCACAGTGGTGTTTGTGAGAATTCACAAACATTTCTGCAGCGGTTGGATTTGGCCAAGGAAATAAAGACACAAACCTCCCCCTTTTTTTTTTTTTCTTCCATTGGTGTTTCCATTATCAGCTATCAGATCACAGAAATGATCAGAAGAATATTGACTATTTCTGGGAACCCTAATCCACAGAAAATGTCTTCGTTATTTAAATGCTTGTCCTTTGTCCATTACCACAGCTTCTATTTCTCACATGTTCTTATTTGACAGCATTAGGAAATTAAGGACAAGATTGCTCTGCAAGCAGGCATGAAAGCAGTCCTGCTTGGTTTGATGCATCCATGTGGATGCCAACATCCAGGGGTCCACACATAGGAGCTTCCAGCACCAACATTAAACAAGGCTTTGAAACTCCACATCAGGATACCTTTATTCCCAAAGGAAAGGCCAGTCCTGTAGCACTCACCTCCCACAGGGATAAGGTGAGGGGGAAAACGGAGGAAGATGAGCGATTCTGAGCATCACTGCCAGGCAGCAGCCATCCCATGCAGGTGGCAACACCGCCAGGCATCCGCATCAGTCCCACTTTGAGAAGTTGCCTCACTCCTCTCTGGCTTCCATTGGCTGAAGCTGGTGTGACAGCCAGCAGAGGACCTGGCTGAGGCCTCTGGCTGGCACTTCATGCCCTCTCTAAACAGGGGCTGTCACAGGTGCTCGCTCCCCCTCCCCAGCAGCCCTCTGTGTGTCAAGCTGTAATCCTGCCCTGCTGTTCCACGTTTCTGAAAGCAAAGCTTCCTACCTTCTGCTTTGCTATTACTGTAGGTATGTAGCATAGGGCTAGATTTGACCTAAATTTGATTTACTCATTTTTCCAATGCTTTACAGGGTACTTAAGCCCTGGGTCAGCAAAGCACTTAATCACATGCTTAACCTTAAGCACATGCTTAAGTGCTTAATCAGGGCCTTGTTGCTATAAAAAGCACAAAGCTATGACTCAATTTGAGCAACTGAGTTGGAAAACTGAGACCCCCATTCTCACTTATTTAACTTGACATAAACGTGGAAGACTAATTACTTATTTTAACCGTATGTTTAAATACATTCTGGTTTGAGGCCTAATCTAGGAGTTTACATTACAATCTAGACAAATCTGAATACTGGGGTCCCTGTAGGATTAGCGGCTATTGAGAGAATCGTACATTGGATGTAGAAAACGATACGTCTTTCTAAAGTCTTTTTTTTTTTCCCATATATTAATATTCTTTTAATTGTAGTGATTGATCTAATAGGAAAAAGGGACTGTCTTTAAAGGTACACAAACTAAGTAATTCACATGTAATACAAAGACACTACTTACAGCAAGATGCACCCATCTGCACTCTACAACTACATATGCAGTTTCAAGATTACTATTTTCAAATGTGTACTGCATCCTTATCTAACTTGTCCAGTAGGTGCAATTATTCGTAGAATTTGTTCTACACTTCTGCAGGAAATTTTCCTTTTGCTCAAACTGTACAGATTTGCCTCTGCTGTGATTTTCTTCTGACTAAACATCTGAAACAGTTTTTTTGATGCTTCCCAGAATTACTGGCACTCTGATTACAATATCCTGTTGGATGGATACCATGAAAGCTGCTAGCTTCAGCAACTATCTGAAGCGTGCAGAACGTCATATAAAGCAGTTTATCAGGAAAGGGAGGGGAGGAGACAACAGACTTTCACGTGAACTGGGAATGCTTATCAACATATTTGCTTTTTCATATTACCTTCTTCATTTACAATATTTAACAGGCACGTTATACCACATCCATTTTATACCAGTATTAATTAGGAATGGTTGTGTTCAGAAAGTCTTGGATAGCACTGGTAAGAAACCTGTATTTATTTTTATTCAGAAAATAAATAAAATGTATTTTAAAAAGCTTTAGGCACAATAACAGACAGCCAGGGCAACTATGTCTCAGCTTCTCCAGTGAAATCATCAATTCCACATGAGAACAAGGAACTCATGAAATGAAATGCTATTTCTACATGGAATAACCATATTTGCTCTTCTTCCTCTGTATAAAAGCAAATAAGATTGCAGTATCCTAAATGCAGCCATTCACACTAGGAAATGTCCTCTCCTGACCTCACACTAGTTTAACCATTTCCAGACTGCAGACAACTCTCCTTCTAAGTTTTGGTGAAATTCATTTCACTGCAGGAAGTTGATTACTTTGTCTCTCTAATCATATTTCAAGCAACTATATGAGAAATGAGGTCACGCCCTTCCATTTACAGAGAAAGAAAAATCCCATGGTCACCACACAGCCCAGCACCATTCTTCCTCTCTTTGCCTTCGTGTTGCACTCGTTAACCGAGACTTCCCAGAAGAGACCACAACTTTCAGCTGTCCTGGAAACAGTACACCTCAGCATCTCCAAGGCTTCCTAAGATAAATGGTTTATGGTCAGTAGAACCATATTCAGATGAAGTAGAAACATGAAGAGTGATACAGGAATACTATTGCCTGACGTGAACCACTTCTGGGAAATGGCAGGGGGAAGACCACCTACTGAGGAGTAGCCAAAGGCCCCTCTAGCCCAGAGACAAGTCCTCAGGTTTCTGGAAAGGAATGAAGCTGGGGGGCTTTTGTTGCCTACTCTGATATTTTTCATACACACGTTAATTTCATTTTAAAAACAACCCTGAAATTCATTCCAAACAAATTTGCATTCGTTTGGCTCTTACGTTGCCACGACTCGTTCTGTGGAGTCACTTCTGATGCGTAATACTGTTAAATAAAATCATATTGAATTCACCAGCCCCCAAATGAAATGTTTTCTATTATAGGATTGGTGCACAGTCTTTTTTTCTATCCATTATATTCTCCAGGCAGCAATAGCAGGCTCTCAGTGAGGAGATGAACCCCAGCCACTTATTAGCTCATGGCTGGAAGCCATCAGCTCTGCATTACACAAAATCCCTGATTCATCGTTGCCTCCCTCCATCCTCACACCTTTCAACTCACGCATCAGAGGTAAATACGAAGTAAAGCAGGGGGAAATAGGAACCAAACTTTCTACTTTCTTTACTTCATTTTACTGCCTTCTTTTCATTCTTTCAAAGCCTTAAAAAAGACCTATTTTCTTGTATTATTTTTTCCCTCAGAGATAATAGCACAGACCAAGAATATTTCTGCCAAAAAAGAAAACTCCTTGAACCTTGGCTTTCCATCCTACTACACATAATGAGACAACTACTTATACTGCATTTAAAAAGTGCTGAGTAGATGAACTCAATGCCTAATGATGTTACTCAGCTTGTCGGCTGCTGATTGACACTAAAAGTAATAAATTAGAACAGAAAATGATTTTACAAGATCTCTGGGATGACAGACAGGCTAAGTGTAATATCCTCCATTACAGTTGTCACTAGATTTTATACAGTTCAGATCTGAACAGCCTCGGCAGGAAAGTGGAACAATTTCATGAGATAGATCTTCAGATGATGTAGAGAAGAATAAATCCTCTGAAGTTAAAGAAGCTCTTCTGATTTATGCAGACAGAGATCTGGCTCTATATTTTCATATGTTTCTACTCAAGTATTTGAATTAAATCATTTGTTTTCCCATGCAAATCAGGGCAGAGAAAAGCAGAAACCCTGCAAGAGTGGAATGCTGATGGCTGATGTCTAGGTTGTTTTTTTTTCTACCCCCCTGCTCTCCCCCAGCTCCCTTCCTTCCTTTTTAAAGGACAGAAAATAATATTTAGAGCATGGCATCACTGATTTTGTTGGCTGCCTTCATTTCAGGGAATCCCACTGTAAATCCACAGCACCTTTCAAATCATTAGCATTCACTGTCAGAATCCTTTGTAATGTGTTAGGATGTGTAAAGGCAAGACAAAAGGCAAGCATGTGGATACTCCACAAAGCTCAGAAAAACATTATGCCATTATTTGGGGTTAATGAAATAAAGAGCGTGTATCCAGCTGTTTGCAAAGTCTGAATGACCACTAAGATTTTTATTTTTGCTATTGGCTTTGTAAACTTCTATTCATAAAACTTTTCTTAGAAGAAAACATGAAGTCTCTTCTTGTGCAGTTTATTCCAAGCTCAAGGATGACTGCAGATGATTTTAATTCTGTTTCATTCAATGAGCTCTTCTAATGCAATGATTTTCTCCATGGAGGACCTTAACCACAGCGGCCATTTGCAGCTGATGATTATTTTTTAATATTTTTTTTGCATAAATAATTTATAAAGACACCGCAGACATACTTTTACACTGAGAGAAAGGATAAGGGGGAGGAGGGGCAGGACTGCATCTTAAACTCTATTTACAAATTTACCTTGGCAGGCCCTCTTGCTGCCAATAGGAAGCCATGTTGCATATTTAATTTGCTCTTTTGTTACGACGGGGCTTAGGTTAGTTAATTTCAATTTTCGATTTCAAAAGCTATCAAATATGGCTCAGATGAGAAATCAATTTTTCTCAGCTGCCTCTGTTTTTGTGATGGGGAGGTTTCCCATTGGCACGAGGACAGCCACGTGACACGGCAAGAGATTAGTTCACTAGACCCCGTGTTTCAGCCACCTCAATTACTGGCTGCCTCTTGTAATTTAGCCTTATAACACCTAATTTCAAGATAGAACTCATATTTAATTCATGAAAGCTTCCACAAGAGTAATTGTGAAATAAATTGCCATAGAAAATATCCATTTGTGACTCGTTTTAATTTTGTATGCTACTAGCACGCTATTTGTTCTACTTGTTTAACACTTTAGCACAAACATATTTTATATTGAACTTTATGGACTGCTAATAGGTTATTATTTTTCACTGTTTCCCCTTCACAGACGCACTACTGAATGTCCCCCTCCTGCACGCGGCTCTGGGTCTAGCAACATTGAAACAGATGTGCTAATGCACGGAAACTTGTAATCTCCTAATTATTGAATGGAATTGTTATGATCTGTTCATAACTTTAAAAGTAGCAGATAAAATCGCAAGTGATGGTTCGTAAATGGTAGTTAGATGACAAGGATCATTTAAAGGGCCAAGGAATAAATACAGTTTAATTTCTGTAATGTTTTAAACAAACCCATTCATTACACATATTGATGTTTCATGATAACAGTGGTATATGTATTTTTAATTCTTTAACCAAAATAAATGTTTCCACTGTATACACACCATTTTGTCCTTTTCCTCCCTGTTGCTATGACAACAAGGTGGGTGAGGCCTCCTCAACTGCCAAACTCAGCTGTCATCCCTTCACCCTAAAAGCCTTATAATTGCTTTTATTTGCATACGACAATTAGGCAGGATGGCTCACAGCAAGAAAACCAACCTTTCTCTCCCCCAGTGCACACAACGCCAGCCTGTAATTTATAAAAGATACACGCCATGTGGTGGAGCACTAAAATAGAGTGATGAGTCCTTTCATCTGATTGTAAGCTATTAACAAAAGAAAACATCCCTTTTCAGGCTGTAAAAAATGCCTATCTGGTGTGAACCTGGAAAAAAATAAAAGGGGAGGGGAGGAGAAAGAAAAAGTTTTGCTTCCTCAATGCAGACCCTTCATGTTCATTATCACGTTGAACTCAGCAAAAGTGCTTGAAAGAAAGAGTTACATTTCGGTGCTTTATAGACAATGGAGCATCAGAAAATTGATGACATAGTAAAAAGATCTAGATTTTTGTTCTTGGATTACGTCACACACAAAGATGCCAAAATGAAATGATAGTTCATAGCCAGCTCACTGAAATCACTGGGAGAAAAGCATGAGATGGGTCAGGATGTCAGACCAGCACAGCTGCATGAGAACCCAAAAGTGCAGTACTTTTAATAGCTCCTTTTCATTGAAATTTCTCTGTTCAGCAAAGTACTGAAGCTCACTTGCTTGTATGCTTTGCTGATGATGGGCCTAAACGCCCGCACAGGTTTTTCACATGAAGAATCAGAATTCAGGCAAATCTTTTCATGCAAGTTATTTAACGACATGCTGCTGTTTTTAAACTTTCACAACTATAAAGTACCTTTCTCTAAGAAGACCAGTTAAGCATCTTCTCTACAACAACCTCTCCTCCTCTCTGCTCTCTTCTGAAAGCTCGTCATTTATCACTTCTAGCACCTGGGCTGATAAGTTATTTCTAACCCTGAAAAATCCCCAAAATTCCACCTTTCTTTTGATACATTTTACATTTACAACCTGACTGGAAGGAACGAGCATGTTAAATTTAGAAGAATCACAAAAAGACAGTGGGGGAAAAAAAAAATGGGATACGATACAGGGAAAGTGAGGAAGCACTAGCTAAACAAAAGAGCAATCTGTTATCTTGCTAGACATCTAGCTTGGTCTAAAACTAAGCCAGCTTCTATGTTACAACGATACTAAACACATATTCTTACACCTCTCTGACTCACTTGCCCCAAAAGGTTACTCCCTTTGAAACTGGAAACACTACATAAGGGTGTAAAGCAGAGCAGATCCACTCTGGCTCAAACATGGGGCTGAGCTGATTTCTCCCTGCAGCCACCTTCAGTGACCTGATGTTACTGAGGCAGAACAGTCAGGAATGTAGCTTGCAGGTTTCTCCTTAAATTTTGCTCGCCTTGTTGATATAAACCTTGTTTTAACAATTTCAATCAGCGTGTAGAAAAGAGGAGAAAGGCATGAGGCGTGCGCTGGGAAGTTCTCTCACGTCCTCGCCTTCCTTGCTAGCTCTGGCAGAAGCTCACAAAGCACAGTACACTTCTTCCTGCATCACTTCCCACCTTTCATTTTTTACAGGGAGCAAGGAAAAGTTGACAAACCACAAGTTTCTCAGCACAAAACTTGAACAGCTGCTAGTTTTTGGCAGCATCCTGAACAGGCAGCACAACTTGGCTCTGTCACTGATCCATCAGGACAAGCCACAACTCACACACTCTGCAATGGGGCTGCTCACACACAGTGATGATGGTACTCTGAACTTCCCAGAGAACAGGAAAGTTAAACAATCCTCAGTAAATCTACAGATGACAGCAAGCTGGGAGGAAGTGCCTGAAGGTAGAAAGGCCCTGCAGAGCTATATAGGTAGGCTGGATCAATGGGCCGAGACAAACAGTGAGAGCTTCAACAAGACCAAATGCCAGACCCTGCAACTTCAGTCACAACAATCCCATACAATGCTCAAGGCTGAACCAGAGGACGTTCAGGTTAGATATCAGGAAAAATGTCTTCAGAGAGAAGGTTGTGAGGCACTGGAATAGGCTGCCCAGGGAAGTGGTAGAGTCACCATCCCTGGAGGCATTCAAGAAAGACATATAGCTCTCAGAAACATATTTAATTTGGTGTGGTTGTGGTGCCTTGATGGTTGGACTAGATCTTAGAGGTCTTTTCTAACCTTAATGATTTTGTCATTCGGTGGTAGGGACTGCTAGGCCTTTTGTCTCAAAACCTGAAGTCATCCTGTGATTTTCATAACTTTTTTACAGGATATAAGATCTTGGACATAAAAGAATATTGTGAGAGTGTATGTAGTGTAAGTAGCATAGATCCCTGGGATCAGAGGGAAGTGATATTTCCTGCTCCATAAAAGACACGATTGTTTTCCATGATGAGGCTTGGTCTGAACAAAGTGAGTTTCTTGTTCTGTATTCAGTGCATAGAACCTAAAAGTAGTAAGTTTTCTTAGAATGCAGAGGTAGGACAAGACATAAATGAAACTTTGATAGGCTTTCTAGCTTTAGTGCCTTCTCTCCTCTTTTTCCAAATGAATGTACTTATTTAAGAAAAAAGCAAGGCATGAAAAGTTGCATGATGAAGCTTCTTTAGGTTGTTCCTAACGTGCACTCTGACCATTTACATAGATTTTATGTCACTTTTGGCTGTTGCATTCAATAGAAACACTTAAAGTACTACCACTAACACAGCACTGTTCATCACATTCACATAAGAACTAAAGCTGAATATATGTGTCTGCCTGAGCTCAAATCTCGTTTATACCTGCTAAAACCCATAGCTTTGCTAGAGTTACTACATCTTTCCATAAATATGAATTAGATTCGAATTTGTTCCAAAGTGAAGAGGATATATAAAATTTGACTTAGAGTCATACCTAAACTGTAATTTTTCCATGTTTCTTTTCCTATGTTGTGGGAATATTCTGAGATTTTGTACAAACTTGTACTTATCTTTTTCATAGTTCTCCATATAAAACAGGAAAGAGATTTGAATGTCAAGAACAGATCTGTGGTATGAAATAGTATCCTGTACTGACATTCCATTACCAAGGTGGCATCATAAAGGATTAAGGCATAAGGATAATTGTTACTTTGTAGGTCTGTATTTACAGATATAGTTTTCTAACATTCATCTTAAAAATTAGGTTACTGTTTTTCCATCTGGCCCTGTTTTTGATAGCAACTAAAAGCAAACTGAACTAGTTGGATTTTTATTTGCTCTAAACACAATATCCACAAGAAAGAAGAGAAAATGTTAAGTAATAGATAAAAGCTGTGACCACTAGTAACTGGTACACAGAAAATGAAACAAAATTTTACTTTTAAAAAAAAAAAAGCTAATATCTCCACACATATCCAGCCAACCTTTAGTAATGGAAGAAGCGGGAAATGAATAAGTTTTTCTCCCATCACAAGAACAAGTTAAGGTGACACTGGTGACACTTTCCTCTGTGACAGGTTTGTAAGCTTTACTATTTTTTCTACTGATATAAACAGTAGAAAAGAGGATCATTTGGACTACGAAGAAAACATAAAGCTGCTTTTGAACTTTTAAACTAGACTCTTGTTAGGTATTTTTATTACATATGCTTATTTTGTCAGCAGAAAGACCTGGATCAGTTTAAAGCAAGAAATTTGCTCCTATTCCCACAAACTACAGTGGCAGAAGGATCAAACTCTCAGTGATGTTTTGATTACCACAATAAGAAAATGCCAGTATGTAATCTTTCATGCAGACATTGTACAACAGTTCACTGTACTTTAATCCATCTCCTTCTGCTTTTTTCTTTTTTCCAATAAGAGGAACTACGTACACTCAACATGAACTCTAGGATTCAAATGAAGCTTCATGTGTGCTAATATTAGAGAGACATTAATAATAAATTTGGAAGCAGACAAGTCTAAGATGATTTCTGACTTGGTTTTGTACCTCAGATACTAGAACTTGAACTGCAGAGTTTGACACTGACACTTTTTAGGGAACAAAGTCTCTCTCCTACCGCCCCCCCACCCCCCAATTCAAATCTCATCTGAGAAGTGCTGAAATGAAGCTGTCACTCAGGCCTGCTCAGGGACCTGTCAGCAAAACATTGAGCCTTTTCATTTTGATGGGTCAGCCTGCAATCCCCTTGAAAGAGAAGTCCGTGCCACTGTGGTTTTTCTTTCTGTAGGAATTCTGAATTCTAATGAAACTCCAAATCGCTCAATAAAGGCAGGGGCATGGGGAAGTAATCCAACTCAGATCGGAGTGAAATTTGTATTTTATCTTTTTTTTTTTCTTCCCCCCAGACCATTATTCTAATAGCATTGCTTTTTGGTTGGTTTTTTTTTCCTATTTTCCTTCTACTCTCCCCCTCCCTTTATGTATGTATATACATTTTTTATTTTTATTTCTGATTTTTTTTTTTTTTTTTGCAGGGCAGGCACAAATGGAATGAGGTGTCCTTTGTCTTGATGCTACACTGAGATTAGGTAGCAGCTCTCTGAAAATGAAAGGGCATGGCTCAAATTTTCTTGGGTAAATATCCATCCACCTATTGCAGTGTGCAATGCTCTGCTACAAATATCTCTAATGTACGACTATGCTGAGAGAAAGAGAAAATTTCACATTAGCATTTCTTCCCCAGAAGAAAGTCTTTCATTAACACTGTACAAAGCTTTCCCAAGGAAAAAAAGCAAAAACCCTACCTTCCGCACTTCTCTGCTCTCCACAGCTTTCCTTTCCACATTAGTTACTACCTATGACTGATATCAGGGTGGAGGTGAGAGGATGAAGAGAGAGAGAAAATAATTTATATAACATGTTGATGTATTCTCTTTAAAGTGGTTTTTGTTAATACACATTATGATTTTTAAAATATGCATGAATTCAGTAGCCCTTTTATGTTTGCTCCCATTAAATGTTGTTTATTTTAACAAGGAGATAATTGTATTTTGCTAACTGTTTAAATTTGGAATCATTAGAGAAGATGTAGGCAGCCTGAACAGACGGAAATTACGACATGGTCAATGCTATAGACCAGTGCTTGCTTTATGTTACATGAGTTGAGGAGTGGTCCTAATCATTTTATTTAGGCTTCTCTCTTTATGGTGCACAATAATTTAAAAAAAAAAAAAAAAAAAATTAATCACAATCAGATTAAAAAGACAAATAATTTGGAAATAAAAATCAGAGCCCCTTCTGGCTGAGTATCACGCACAAAAACATTATGTGGAAATATAAACTATGATCCATTTGAACAGTATTTTATGAAAATGGAAAATAAAAATATGAATGGAAATTAACTAAAAACTTCAAATTTGAAGCACAATCAAACACAGCAATGTGAAGGCATCAATTAGATGGTGTAACACTGCTAATAGCACAGTGGTAAATGTTGCCTAACTCTTCATTGTCTGGTTAACCTGCAAGTATGCCCATCAGTAATGTTTCAACAATGCTACAGCAACCCTCCCACCCTATAATTATGTTTGTGTTATTCAATCTTGCAGAATCACCATCTTCAAGCTCTCACCCTCTCTCTGCAAGACATGACCCAAACAGCTCATCTTCCTCTGCTCTGCCTGTCCAAAGAGAATCCATTATAACACCAGGTGTTGAAAAAGCCAGATATTATTATGCAGTATGCAGCAAACCAATGCATGTATATTTGTGCACGGTGTGTGCATGTGTGTGTGTGTATATATATATATTCCAACTATTTTCTTGAGTATTGTGATAGAGCAGGGATGCCAGAAAAAGTACAGTATGTAATTTTCCTTGGTGATGACCTTCAGAGGTTCTCTTCTCCCCTTGATTGGCATATGTCTCCATGGGGAATCATTATAAAAGACCCCTATTTCTCTACCCACACCGTCAGGGGCTGCTAAAACTATACTTCATTTACCCTACTCTACCTTGCTATTGCACCATAGGTAGCACGTATGATCACCCAGAGTTCTGACATTGTTACATCTGAACATCCTGAAAGGAATTAAAATAGCAATAGACAATTCTTCCTCCTCTATGTCAGAACATTAATAGTTTGTTCTTTTCTCCTGCGTGAAATCCACACCGTATTTTCACTCTTTTGCACAATAGGTAAAGCCAGGAACTTTAAAAAAGCAAAGGGTATGTACTTTTGCCTTCATTTCAAAGAATACATTTTAATTTAAAGATTATATCTCAAGCATATGATGAACACTCACATGTTGTTCAAGATTGAACACCTGTTCAATCACCTACTGTGCATGTATGTATATGTGTTAGTAAAGGACATACAACATACTTCAAAAAATGGCTAAACACTTGCAAAACTCTAATTCAGTAAGTGCTGGTCTTCTTAAAATGCAGGCATCACAAAGTTAGCATTTGGCTTTATATTTGTCATACAATCCAAATATGAGATGTACACATTTCATAATGGGGAAAGTGGGACAACCATTTTACCTTTTCAGTTAAAGGTCTCAGAAAGCTAGAAATGTTGGTTTCCATTCACTGTCAAACACCTGATGATTTCCAATTGCAAAACTTTATAATGGAAATTTTCCTTCCAGTGTATCACCAGCTAGTTACACTTGTGTAATGAATAATTTAAGAATCTACCTTGAAAACTAAACTTTGACTGAAATATCAACTGTACAACAGTTTTACTTTCATAGTCTTTCTTTGCTTGCACTCTAAGAACAGAAAGAAAATGCATCCCTGTCATTTGACAGATTGCTCCACTGCTAAAGAAACTGCCCCTCTATGAAAGGAGCAAATACTCTGAGTGAGACTGAGCTGAACTAAAAGCTATTTTACTCAAAAATTAAACCAATTGTCAATCTTCCATTCATGGTTATAAGTTCAATTCACAGCTTTTGTAGCATCATGCGTGTCAGCCAAATTTCCCTTCCTCAGAAAAGCCTGTGTGGACAAACCACAGACCAGAGCATTGCTGCACCCTCAGGTGAAGCTGATAATTTTAGAATTATTATTTATTACATTATTATTATATATTATTATTATATTTATTATATAAAAACCAACTTCACAGATTTAAGTTTTACCTCCTCCTTTGTTGAGGTCAAGACAAAAATAATTTGATTTCATAAAGTATTCCAGCCAGTCAGATTTATTCAAAGAAAACCATCAAGAACATTTTGGCAAAATGTGACCAACCACTGGCCCATACAACCAACCTTTATTCACGCTGAATAACAGGAACCCAAATGGGACCCCATGGAAAAGTTGCCATATGAGATTTGAAGGATCAGATTCCAAGTAGCAAAATATATATTCAACTGAGCTAAGTTCATCTTCAGGTTAATTAATGACATTCTAAGTTTACTCTAGAAATATTTCATTTTATTTCATCCTGGTACTATTCTATTTCCCATAAGGACCTTAATATTTTGGGTTATTTATATTAAGAAATTTCAGTCTCACAGTAGCCTGTGATTAATTACTTTAATAGAGTTAAGACTTGATTTACACCAGTGGATACTTTTTGTGGGGAAAACACTAGAATATTTTGATGAAATTAAAACTGTCACTGCCTTGTGAGCTTTAACAAGCCTGAACAGAACCATTAAAGACAATTAAAACTTTTTTCCTATTTCATTGTGGCATCTTTATCTATAGGTTTTTATTTTTTATTTTTAAATCTTTTGTACTTTTGTCTTTTTTTTTTTTTTTTTTTTTTTAATTATTCTACAGAATCTCCTAATGCAAAAACCACAGAAATAAACCCAGGAAGCACTCCAGATACATCCACAGTAGCATAAGAACTGTTCCTCCCCCCCAATCCCCTTATAATTGGTTATGATGTTCAATATAAGGGATAAATGAGTGTCCCTCTCCTGCTTGTTCACAGTATGCCACAAAACCCTGAAAGGGTTAATTGGCATTTTAAGAAAAGGTAATTGTAAAGCATATCTGCTGGGGTTATCCCCAGAATTGGGGGGGTGGTGCATAGGTCTCCCACCCACTGGAGCATCTCACATCTTGAAGAGCATGCTGAAGACAAAAGCAGTACTACTGCTGTTTCTTGATTTTCACTTTCAGCTCTAACTGCTAACCCCCAATGTGCTCTTTTGAGTTTACTGTATCAAGCTAGTACTTACAGCAGAGTATATGTACTGTGCCTTGACTGTAAAATTATACTGACATTGTAAGCATAAATAAAAATGTGTGTGCTTAAATCATACATGATTTCCTGCTGAATTTATCGGCTGCAGAAGAACAACACACCGACTGCAGTGGGTGCGCTAAAAAAACTGGATGGAAACTGGCTACAATTTTGTATTTTCTTAAGTAAGCCAAACATTTCATTGAGTAAAGTACGTAACCTGGCACATATAAGAAATGTTGTTCTAAGTGAAAAGGGAAGCTGAATCTGAGCGAGGTCATAGGTGGTCATTTTCTTACTGTATCAAACCCTTTACCAGTTGTTTGTAGACACTCATAACATCTTTATCCTCTGAAAGTATATACATTCCACATTCACTCTTGTCAACTGGACATTTTTTGTGACGTTCTTCTAATGCACTCCAATAAGCAAGTAAAGAAGAGCAGACAATACAAATATTCAAGAGCTAAGGCCAATTTTGGGGTTTTATTCAAGTAATATTTTTCTGGGCATGAGTTGATTCCTATATTACTCCTCTTTGGAGCTTGGCTTTCAGCATTCAGTTTGCAGATGGTAGAGTTCCCTTGCATATTTTTTAAATAACGTCATTCATCACAGCATACAAAAATGGGTGCTTTGCTACTTCAGCCCTAAATTCATAAGCCTGTACTACTAGCAAACTCTCTCCTCTGATCCCACTTAGATTATACCCACACCACACAAACTGTAGAAAAGTTTACTGGGAGAAAAATGAGATCTTATACATTTTACAGTCACATCAAGGATAAAATTCACCACCTTGAAGAAAATATCACAGCTAGCCATAAAAAAGGTACTGCTCATTCCACAACATCATATGAACACAAAGGAAAAAGCAAAGGCATCCACCACCTTTTAAGTTAGATAGCAAGACCAGAAAATGCAATTAAGGTCCTTAAAAGGCATCAGAAGTTCACTATATGCAGCTGAAAGTTCTAAGTGCTTCTCATATTTGCTACTTAGTGAATTTTCTGTCTGTACAGGTTTGGGAGCAAAATACCTCTCCCAAGTAAGAGGCTGAGCCTAGCAACTCTGAGACAGCACCAGCATTTTCTTTATCCCATAATAAAGGCTAGTGACATGATTAAGGTCTCCCTACTTTTTTTTTTTTTTTCCAGAATATTTGTCTCTCTTTTACCAGTCTGTCATCAGTATTTAAGACTAAGTTTCCCATACTGTAATTTTGGGATGTTCAGATACAAATTTGCTTCCTGCATCTCCAGTGCATATTTATCCCTCTCTCTCTCTCTAATGGGGTCTTCACTTAAATGAGTCCCAGCAAAATTCTTGCCATTGTTGAGCACGTCTCCTAGATCCTTTCCTCTTTGCTTTCTGCATTCCCACTTCTTCGTGAAGATGCTTAATGCAGCATAATTGAAACAATTTTATTGTCTCCAGCCATCCATTGTACTGTTTCAGTGGCAGAAAATACTGGTCAATTTGACAACTTAATGTGACTTTAGTGGTCATTTGAACTCCTTTAAGCCACTAGGTGCTAAAATTACTTGTCATCTTCCTTCACCTGCAAGCTGAATATAACTGGTCCACAAGAAAAGGAGGCGAAATATTTTCCACTGAAAATATTTGTAGAAAGACATAATTGCAAGTTTTACTAATTGATAGGGCATGGACTCTTCCTACAACAATTCTGAACCACTCGAGAGCAATACTCAGTACGCATACCTGGGGCTTTGCTGATGTCTTCAAACTTAAGATTTTCTTCTTCCCACTGGGCTGAATCGTTAAACACAAGATGGGTTACACAACCATTTCAACTTTTCCTTTCCTATAGATTATTTTTTGTAATCTAATTTATCTATTAATTGGATGCCTAGTGTTCAACAAAGGCAGTTCAGGTTGACATTTGAGCTTTGTACGTTGTATAACTCCGGTAATCACAGATATTCACAGCTAAGGTTTGAGCAACTACTCAAAGGAAAACAAAGCATTTCTTCACACCACTTCCCACTAAAAAGAAAAAAGATATGCATGAGTTTTTTCTATTTTGTTTTGTGTACTGTTTTAGGACCTAAATATTTCTGTATATCACCTACACACTGAAAAAACATGGGTTTTGATATTCCAAGATCTCTCCAGCTTCCTTCTTCAACTGTCACAAACAAGATAACATGCAAGCTGAAAAATTATACAATGGGCTTGATCCTATTCCCCTTGACATCAGTGACATTCCAATGAAATCATATAGACCCCACCATAGTTTTACTTCATATGTATTTTTTAGGTTATACATTACCCTATGTAGATTATATTATACATTCTTGTAACATCAGTAATGGTTTCCACTGGCTGTACAGCCACAGCTACCAGAGAGGCACTGTGGTTGCCTCCTGCCAGATGGTCATCATCGCAAGTTTCAGATAAACCACTAGGAGCTTTATGGACTTTCAGAACAAATGCAAATGATGCCCCTGTCTGGACAACTGTCTTCTGCATTGATCTATGTAGAACTACCACGAGTAATTCCTCAGCATAGTGTGAGCCATCATTTTGGTCTGTCCTGTTGCCCCCTCTCTCCTTGATATCATGCACTTTAATTCCTATTCATTCATTAAAACCACTTAAATTGGCTGTGCTGAATTAACACAGGTTTCTGTGTCCACTCTAGGGTGGAGTCACTTTTCAAGTCAAATGAACTTGCTAATTTTAATGGGATCCACACAACAAAACACCTCATTTTGGAAATTACCAAGTTTTGGATCTTTAAACATAAATTTTGAGGACAGTTTGTAACATTATAATCTTATTATAGTGATAATACCTTCGTTGTTCATTTTTTCTGTTGTGGTTTGTTTGTTTTAAGAAAATGTGATTAGCACACTCTACTAATAGTGGCACCTATTTTTCCTTACAAACCCATCATAACTACCATTCAGTAAAAAACAAATAAAACACTGTATTGTCAGAAAATGTAAGCTAGTAACTCTTCCTAAAAAAAAATATATATATATATATGCATCTAAATTTGTCTGTTAGCCTGGTTTCCTACAGATTTGTGTCCTTTAGCCCTTGCTCCTCATTTCTATCCTCACCATACGCTCTATACAGGAAGCATGAGGAAATACTGCAGCCCACCAGCTGTTCCCAAAGCCAGAGTAGAGGGGCCGAGTCCTGTCTGCCTTTCCCTCAGTGGGGGCACTAATTTGGATTTCTCTCCTCCTCAGATTTTCACAAAACTTAGAAGAACTTAATTATCACTGACATTTCTGCCCTTCTGTCAAATTCAGTTGAAAAAAGCAACAGTACTAGAAGAGGACTGACAGGTAGAGAAAACGAGCATGCAAGCCTCAGTTCTGTAGGTACATAGCCTAAAGAATAATATATTTAAAAAAAAAAAAAAAACCCCAAAGTCCAAAGCCTTACATTAGCAATACTGCTAGTTGAATGATCTGAGTTAATGCTTCATTTGTATACGAGTGTGTATTTAAAGATAATTAATATTAGCTGTGACTTTTGAGACTGGTATCAACACAGTCTCCCTTTGTAGTGCCTACAGTTTTGTAAATGCAAATAATTTTGAGTTCAGTTTTGCATTTTTAATTATTAGCAGGCAGAGTTCCTTTGGTATTTAACTGCCTCACCGTGACTCAGGGTAGGCATATGCATTCATGGCATTAATTGTGACTAGGATTTTCAGGTGCAAAATATCAAAGTAGATTTTAAAAAAATTAACCCTCACGGTGAACCTGAAGAATCATACTTGAGATGCATGGACTTGGGTTTTTTGTTGTTGTTCTTGGTTTTTTTTTCTTGTTTTGTTTTGTTGTTTTTTTTTTTGTTTTTTTTTTTTAAAGCTCTGGCCATATTATGTGAGTTGAACTATGGTAGCGTATGTAATATTAATATGAACTCAGGCTGCTGTGAACACTTGCTGTATAGTATGAGTGCGGGAGACATACTGCAATATCAGGAAAAAAAACAAAACATTATTTCGAGATAGGCATGCCAAAAGCAGTTCTCTGGAACAGAAGGTGGCCTAATTATTAAAAGAAATGGCTTCCATCTCTGTGATGGTCTGACTGTTTGTGGATAAAATCCTACAACTGTGAAGGGCCTCGTGCACTGCAAAAAAAAAAAAAAAAAGAAAAGAAAAAGAAAAAAATCAAAGTGTTCAGCAGCCATACATCAGAGAGACTATACAAGAAGGGTATCGTATTTTTAGAGACCTCAGAATTCTTGAGCAAAGAAGTAGTTAGTACCAGGTCTACATCAAAAGAAAACAACATTCGGTGTCATCGCTGGCCTCCTCTGTGATGTTTTGCCCCCAGCTTCATAATATTCAAAAAGTCATGGTTAAAAAAGACAGACTGTCTCTTTAAAATTAGATCATCCCTTTTATTAATATGCAGAATGAGTTGTCAATTGACCAAGCAACAAATGTACATCCTCATACCCTCATTTTCACTTCTATCTATGAATATTTTAAAACCCTAATGTGTGCTTGGCCATTTGGGTTTTAAGCAAAGACTTATCACAGTGTAAAACCCCTCATTTTTATCCCTTAGCTGAGGGCTTCTTTTTCCCTTTTCCAGGGTGTCATTAAAAATCTGATGCCAAGAGCTGGGACTTGGCAGGGTTTGCGATATAATTTGCAATCTGCAGTGTTTGCTGGCTAGCCCCCACCTGCCCCCCTCTTTTTTTTTTTTTTTTTTAAACCAGCCTGCCTGCTAGAGTCAATAGGGGGCATCCCTCATCTGTCTAAAAGAAAAATAGCAGCATACTAATTAGAATTCTATTTGCCAGAAGCCTCGGAGTTGCTGTGCTTATAGATTTCAAGCTTCTTTTGTTTGAATTAAATTGCCAACTTTTCCCCCCCTTCCTTCTTTGCACTAGGCATGAGAGAGCGGGTGCCTTATTTGATTGAAAGAGGGGAAGGGGGATGGGGAGGAAAGCCTTAGCTATGGAAATGCTGAGGAAATGTCAGGGTTGTGTTTAAAAATGCCTGGTATGCTTTTCAGTGCCTGACTCCTGTCTTTCTAGCAGGGTTGTTGAGGGGAGGAAAGGGGGCCTGGCACTGAGCGCAGGCTCTCTGCCCCTTCTCCCTGACACCGAAATTCTGGGGGAGAGCTGACATGCCTTTCCCCAGCTCAAAGCCAGATGGTTCAAGCTTGGATAAAACCTTGGGATGAGATCACAAAGCTTGTTCATAACAGAACACACAACATCTCTGTTTTTCTGTTAATACCTCCTTTTGTACGTATTGTGTGGGGTGAGGGAGGGGCCAGTGCATATGTCATAAATCCAAAGGAAAATGTCATATTTAACATTAATTTGTTTTCATAACCCCGAAAAAGAATTCAGTCAGGCTTTCCCTATTAAAATCTCATAATTAACTGTCTAGAAGTTTTATTACAAATAATTTTTTAAGTTCATGAATAACTGAGCAAAATACACCCTCAAAAGTTTCTTGCTACCATTAAGCAAATAATTTTGTAGTTGTTCATTAAAATTTTGTTCATTTAAATTAAATTTTAAAAGACTACATGGCAATCTTCAAGCATGGCCACATTTATGCAACTTCCTAAGTTTAGGTGACTAAATAACATAAAGGCAGAGCTCACTTTCCATCACCACAAATTACGCTCGTGCACAATACGCCCATTGACAGTCAAGTCTCATGCACTGATTCACAACCAGGGATAAGCAAATCATGGGGACAGAATAAAGAATTTGATGATCTTCATATTCCTTATAACTACGGAACGCTTGCAAAGGAATCAGATTATTTTTTAAATGCATTAATCAGTCAAATTCACTTGACATTTTCATGGATTTGCTTTCTCCTTAGAAATTCTTTACAGAGTTCACCTAGCTATGATTGGCACTCTGGGATGACAGTGCCTCTGCTCCCTCCCCAGAGAAGCTAATACTCCTTATTTGACTTCTGCCATAAATGTTACCATGCAGCGTGTTTAACATTTTTGTATGCATCAGCTTAAAGCTTGCTTTGCTTACTGTTAGCTCAGCACATTGCGATTTTGTTTCATAAACGCCCATGAAAGGGCAAGATTTTTGGACATGAGTACAAACGTGGGAAAAGGAAATTAAGACTAATTCCCTATTTGCCATGTTTGCCTGATAGTACTTAAAAAATGAGTAATTTATAAAGCCCATTCTGCTCCCGACAAAATGTGACCCCTCAAATTTGGCATATAACACAGAGCCATGCCAGAATGTTTGACAAATATAGTTTCAATTTTTTTCTTTAAACTGTGAAACGTTAAAAAATTAATTATGTTCTAATTTAAGGAATTCCAGGCTCACATCTGAAATATCAGTCCTCTCCTTTTAAAAAAAAAAATCATCCATACGTTATCATAGTATATTTGATTTTGGCTTAGTAGATGCTGTGATTACTCTTCCGCAGTCCTTCAAAATAAATTTCCTGAAAATACAGAGCTAAAGTACCAGCTAACCACTGCATTTTTATGTGTTCATTAAAGATAAGATCTTGAAGGAAAGAGGAAAAATATGGACATTAGTAACTCTTACATACACTCCTTGGTGCTATTATATTTTAATTAGCACAGTTTGCAGGCTGTAACCTTTCCTAGGCCTACATGATGCATGAATATTTTATTTGCATTACTATAAAGTAAAAATAATTTGATTATCATTTGCACTATTTATCATTACATGTTTCAAGACATGCACATAGGCTCTGTTTATAGTGGATTTTAGCATTCTTAAATACCATAGAGTGCTGACAAGCAAAGTATTGATGTTTACAGTATCATGCAAACCCTGAAGCCAACCATGTTCACATCTCTTTGAATTACTTTTGCAATTCGAAGCCTCCAAGAATCTGGTCCTCCTTTATCTCTTCTTGTTATAAAAAGTGGCAGGAGGCAGAGTGGCAGAATGACCCACAAGATGGCACCTGTCACCAGGGGGATTTCTTCTGCCTTCTGCAGGCCAAATTTTGTTTGAACTCACTATGGCCTCTGTCATATCCTCATTTTCCCTTCCACACTTGCCTCTCCTTCTTAATCCCCTCTGTGCAGGCTCAGGTTCTGTTTACCCAGCTTCCGAAACCTTTTTCTGCAAAAAGCCAAAGTAAAACCTCCTTGAAAGAGGGGTTCAGGATTAAGAAGCAGACCCTGTGCAGGAGGAAGCCAGCTACACCACCTGCTGCCTTGAACTGGCTTTGCTTAAAGGCAGTTTTTCCTATACACAATTACCAGGCTCATTCTTATAGATGCGCATCTGAAATACATGATTACTTTAGGTCTCAAAGGTGAGGGAGTTGATTAGCTCTCTAATGAAGCCTTTTGTTATTACTTACAAAGTGTATCACATAGACAGAATGTACCATAAGAAAGCTTTCTTACACTGGGCTAGATATATTTTAAGCGTGACCTACTAAGATCATCCACAGCAGTGAGGTAGAACAATCTCTATAAATACAGAATCACTGGAATTTTTAAAAAACTGATTAAAATCAGACAGAAAATCACAAACTACCATTAGGCCTAATGCCCCAAAGATGAAACTGATTATTCATCTGCTACATGAGGCGTTTCGTACTTTGTAGGAAACAGTCCAGAGGAACATTCACTCCTTGCCTAACGGAGCTGTGAACAGGTCTATGAAGTTGTTGATAATCATCCCTATCTCTGACAACACAAAGAGCCAAATCCAAACACTGTTGCAGGGAAACAAACTACAGAAAAGCCTAGAAAAGCTGCAGGACATTCCATCATTTAATTCCATTAGCTGCAATGGAGAATTTCTGCTTCAGACATAAGGATTCAGTGGATTCCATGTGGACCCACATGAAGCCTGTCAAACAAGGCAGCCCTTCTCCTGCAGCATGCACCAGTTCCAGGTGTCGCTGCTACTCTTCCTTCACATTTAGCTTTGTGGAATTCCATGCCCTCAGGCTTTCCTCAGGTTCTTGCACCTGACCACAATACCACACAGTTTGTTTCTTCCATTAATTTCTTCATGGGCTGGAAAGGGAAAGCATCTTACACCTTGTTCCTGACAGTCACCTTTCTTCATTGTGTCAGCTTCAAATACGTGCTCTTTAAAGCATAAACAAGATCTTTCAGCAGACACCAATAAGAGCAGAAAGGGAAAGTGCTTCTAAGAAATTTTCATTTTTCCTAATGGAAGATGGCACAAGCCTCAAATCTTACTTATCAAAACTTAATTAAGAATCATAGTTTGGCTAAATTTAGTTTAAAAAATCTTGCCTACATATTATGTTATACACCAAGACAAAATGACTAAAAACAATGCAGGTATGTATAGACAGAAACTTGATAAGTTAAAAATAGTTATTACTACTGTGAAAGCTTTAAAACATTAATATCACCACACTGATTAAGAATATTCCTTTCAACAACTGCCTACAGTTAATACAAACAGCAGACCGCATGGCTGTATCCCATATAAGATGATTTTAGTACAAACATACAGAAGTAATTCAGATCTTTCATGCAACACAATCAGGCCATAAACATACACTTTGCAGAAACCCTCTAAAGTGGGCTTATGAATCATGCCAATTTGTCTTGAGCTTTGGGAGGGGAGATTTTTTTTTTTACGCTTTTGATTTTTCATTTTGAAATGACTTCAGTTTTTTCTGTTAGATTATGAAATCAAGCAAGACCAGCCTCAAATGAACCATTTTGATCAATCTGAAAAGCAGTTTTTTGAGAATTTCCCTCTGCCAAGAATTTGAAAATGTCACATTTCATTCCAGTATGAACAGAAGCCAGATTCTGAACTCTCCAAATCCTTTGCAAAATAAAATTTGTGTTTTTCGCAACTCCAAAATTAATTTTCTTCAAAGACTGCAGGATGGCTTCAGATAGTGGTCAGCAATTACAGATAGCATGTGGGTGGGTTTTAGTAGCATTACTACATTAAGGGCAAGGCCAAGAGTTGGAGCATCTTAAAGGAAGAGCGAGAGGCACCAGCTCTTTGCTCCCGGCTCTCAATGAATCCCAAGCTCAGGCAAGCTGGGCTCCACTTCAAAGCAAGATAAGGATGCTGAAACAAACACCACACAAACACCAGCATTTCCTAGTTCCCACTGAGTTTCTATCAATGTTCCTAAACTTTAGAAAAATACAATCTGGTGTAACAGCCTTAAAAGACTGTTAACTACTGCTTCAAGAAACATTCTACAATTGAAACCTATGCAAGGATAGAAATCCAAGAGGTGACTGCCCAGACAAGTAAGCTTTCCCCCTAGACAAGTTCGTTAAATTCTTGCCAATTTAAGCTACTCTTTAGTAATGTGGCCCCAGTTTCCTGCAAATATATATGCATATATAAAATATATTTGTATATATATTTTTAAATATATAAATATATTTATATATACACTTTTTTTCCTCCCTATATCCCTGTATCTTCCTTTTGCCATGAGCTATTTAGGAAAACTCATAATTTGCCAGGCTGTCTGTACTGAATCACAATTTGGTGGCATCAAGACATCGCACCTTCCCCCATGGCAACACACAAACTTCTCTTTCCCCAGACCTTATCTTGAATGATCCTGGCGTAGGCAAGATGACTGGCTGGAAACAACCTCATAACTTCCACATAACCACAGAGTTGGGCACATGGAAACCTTTGCATCCCTTTGTTTTACTGGATGTAATCAACAGCCATCCAACCAACCCAACTACAGATACACTATTTGCTCCTCAAAGGGCCAAAGCCACCCCACCAGCCAGCTGGGCACAGGATGGGCTTCTTCGTCCCTGCAGCATAGTGGAGGATCTGGGACTGGGCCGGTGGTCTGGTTTATCTGACAGAGCTGCCTGTGCTTTGCAAAGTAACTCCAAAAACTGGTCTGGATGTGTTGTAATTAAACTCATCTACAGCTGGTACAACAAAACAAGTAGCAGAAATTCAGCGCATGTCAAGGACAGCTATCATTGGTGCTTTTTTTTTTTTTTTTTTTTTTATAACTATTGTTTCACAGCATTTCCTGCATAAGCTCCATTACTTTTGCTGCTTTTAACTATCAACCTGCTCACTTGGGAGTCATATTTAAGGTCAGGCAGTACACATTAGTCCTGCCTGGAGTAAAAATTTACTCCTTGCCCTGGAAATGACAACAACACACGAAGAACAGATTTAAAAGCAAAACTACAGGGCTCTCTTTTCTTACATTACACAAATCCAGTATGAAAACTCTAATCTATATGTCGTTATAGAAATTCTGTCTCCTGTACTATCCTTGGTTTTGTAATTATCTTAGGCCTTTTGCTCAGAAATAATAAAAGAGCTTATGTTTTCTCAACACTCCAATGAAATAGCTCTGATATCATGCCTTGTCAGTTGCTTTTTTGTTTTCTTCAGAGCGATTAATCTCAAGATGCCACTCCCCCTACCATATATGATGCTCTCATTGGCACAGACAGGGAGGAAAATATATTTTGGTTTTCATTTAGTTAACCACCTCTTTCTCCAAACCAAGATCATAAAATCAAAGAAAACCAGCATGAGATAATCCTCCACCAATAAATTTATCAAGAGCAAATTTTCTGCAGGCTTGCTAAACTGTCATAAAGGGGAGGAGGTAGAGATCAAATATACTGTTGAGTAAGGAAACAGAGAGCACAAACTTTGTCCTCAGCTCGGGGACAATGATGCTCAAAGATTAACCCACCCTCTCAATTAACACCTCACATGAAAATCCCAGCAAGGTCATGGGATCCGTGCTGCAACTCGGTCAATCAGCACTGCCTGCCTCCATACAAACCAAGATCGAATGCAGAATTAACACTGGTCCCCCAAGCCCTCATGCACAGACTCACGTCAGATTAAGCCCTTGCATGGAGGAGATATGAAAAGCATTTCTAATTAGGGTCTGAGGTTACTGGTTAAAATGCAGTCGAGCAGTCTACCAACCATTCTTCTTACCCTCTCTTTTTTTTTTTTTATTTTATAATTTTAATTAAACTCAGATACTATTTAATTCCTACCTGCATATATTTAGTACTACTTGAATGCAAGCCTGATAAAGAATACTCCTGATCCCCACTTAGCTGCCACAAGCACTTATTAAAAGGAGGGTGACTGTCTTCAAGATCTTCCTTGGGTCCCTTTGCAATAATTACTTTTTCTATCAAATGAAAAGCATAATATTTTTCTGTAAATAGATTTTTTTTCCATGTGAAACCTTGACTTCTCTACTCTTGTGACACTGTAATTATAACTTCAGCATCGTGTTTAGTTACTATCATTCTGGTCCATGAAGAGGCTTTTTTCCATATATTCTCTGTTCCTCTTTTAACTTTGTTCACAGAATTCTTGAGACTAACACTTGAGGACATTTCGTAGCCCCTTTTTCTCACAGAAGCATCACTGAACATCCAGTATTTGGGGGAACGGAGAGGAATTGGTAGTGGTCACATTTTATTTAATCATTTGTAATTCCAGGGCACTACACAACATCTCTGCTATTGTGTGATTAGCAATCTAGATTCCTCCATAACAATTTTTAATATCTACCATGACCCTGGAAATCCTCATGCTACACCTACAGCGTACTAAAATCTTGTCACTCCAAATTATAGCTCTGAATAATTCAGGAATTGTTACTTATTAAAGCATTGGGAAAACTTTGGGATTCTCATATCTACAGGCTCTCTATTATTATTCTGATTATGAAGAAATTTTAATATATGCTGCTGCTATCCTTACACAGTACCACAATACCATTTGTGAGGAATCAATATATGATCTGGCTCCTGTATCACACAGCCATACCTCAGAGTATCAAATTATGCACTAAAATGAAGATTCCTCTTTTTTTTCCCCCCCATGGGAAATGAGGAATTATATACTATTTACAGCAAATTTTAAAATTCCAAATTATACCTTAGCCTAACAAAAATTTGCAAACAAACATTCTTAAGCAAAATAAAATTGCCTCCGCATAGAACACCTCTTTTTTATTCCCATTACACACTCACTAACAAAAATAGGGACAAAATTAATGCAAGTCTAACTACTTTAATAACATATTAAACAAATTCTGCCTCTGCTAATCCCACATAAGCAGCTATAATAAGCCTTACTGACAAGGAGCATCTAATGAAGAGTTGAATTTTTCATAGAGATTTTATTAGGTTCATCATCCTCCTCAAAAGTCCAGGCCCCCAGCCATGCCAGCTCTAAAACCTAGAAAAGATTATCTTCAACTTACTGAGAATAAACATCTCATTTCTGCAAAGAATATCCCATTTGATGGCAAAATTTGCACGTATTCTAAACTTTGAAACCCTACCACTGGATGTCATACTGGACTAGCTTTGAGCAAATGTAAAAATTAGTTTAGAAACTTCAATAATATTCCTGAAAAAATTCACCTGGTATTTTTAGCATATAAATAACATGTTGTTTTATAACAGGAGGTAAACTGTAACATAGGAAACATCCAAAATATCACTTTGCCAAAGTATATTAATGACCTGCTTTCCCCAACTGTTGAAATAGCATCATTACTTTCTGGACAGGCAAACACTTGCACTGACATTGACAGTAATGCACCGACTGTGTTCAATCGATGGATCACCACAGCAGATATCCCACACTCTGAAAGGAAGCACTTTAAATTCATTCAGAATTCAAAGCATTTTCTCTCCAAAACTTTGTAGAATATCAGATGGGCTTGGAGGAAAGTAGCCTTACAGCGCATCTCCCTAAACAAAGCCAGAAAAGTGGGGTCCAACCCTAAAGAAATACTACTGTGACCATTGCTTGTGCTGTCTGGTTAAAGCAGGTGATAAGGTTTTATTTACAGCTACATTCATAATATCTGGTGTGAAGCACATTATAAGGTTTGATTATTGCTACTTACTTCTAAAAGTATGTTACTTTCCAGATGGCTCAACTTGTGCAAAACTTACACTAGAGGGGACCCAGGTTGAGTAGGAAATCTGTCCATTCAGGAGGAGGAATAACAGTTCTGCCATATGATACTTCAGACAGGTTGGTAAATTTAGAAAATATCTTCCCATCTCCTTAGCAGGTCTAACCCATTCCTTTTTCTCCTTTTTTTTTTTTTAGAATTTTTCATTGCAGCTGCTGGTGTCAATTTTGTAAAGTCCTGCACTCAATGCTGGTTTAATGCAAAAGTAGGAAAAAAAGTTTTGCAAAAATACTTTTAAAAATAGGAAAAGTTGAATTTTGGTCCTTTACAACAGTGAAAGAAAGGCAGTGATTATCCTCAGCTCCAGAGAATTCTCTGTTCCTGAAAGGCATCAGGTGTGGTGCTAAACAAGGAAGCATCTCCAAGAACTGGATTAAAGTTTGTGAAGACAGCTGCCCTGTGGTCCTTGCTTTACTACTTGTTTTACTCACCTTTTAGGTGACTTTCACTTCACTGTAAGCATGCCCTGATCTGAAACAGCCTGAAGCGTTGGCTTACTGCAGAAAAATTATGACTCTGTTTTCAAATGATGGCAACAAACTTCATCCTGCAAAACTTCATTACAGACAATGAAGGAATAAACGGGCAATTAACCACCATAGAGACAAAAAATAGACTCCTGACAAGAGATTTTTCAATCTTAAATGCATCATTATTTTTAATAAAGTGTGTTGTGTCATTATTATTCCTCCAAATTACACCTGCCCCTTACACATACAAGGTACTAGCTCAGTTTAACATGTAAAAGCTCCACTTGCCCCTATGTACATTAGAAAAACTCCTGTTGTGGTCTACAGAAAAATAACTAACCTCTAAAAGAGCTAAGAAGTCCTCAGAACACATTGCTCTTTTCTGAAGCTTGTCTTTCCCATTCAGCTAACTATACTTCTCTTTTAATCTACTCAGGTAAAAATAGCCATTAATATCACCTAAGTATCACTTTTGGGGGATTTATGATCAGGATTAGCTTTGTGTCACCTCTTGGTACAAGGCTGAATTGACAGAAATTCATTTAACCACTGTTAGAATCCCATTTCTTCCCTACTTCTGTATTCATATACATTTTTCTTTCTAACATATATTGATCTTAGAAACCCAGAGCCACTTTTTAACACTTTATTAAACACAATATATACAAGGTAACATATTGAAAGTATAATAATGAGGCCAATAGTAATGGAATGAAGATAGTCAAAGGTCTATCAAATACGTAATTAATATTTTAATTATATATCTAATATATCTATGTCCCACTGCGAAAAATAACTGAGTCTAGTAATCTTCATGGTTGATGACAAGATTACTATTACTAATGGTCTAAGGAACAAGTGTTTATTTTTAACGTTATTAACAGTACTAATTATGATTAATATGATTATTTAGAGTCATTATGTGGTAGAAGAGTTTGATGATCCACTCAAGTGCCTAGAATTTAACATTCTCCATCTACCATCTATGGAAATTAATGACATAGCTTAGGTTTATTGTTATTGTACGCATCACCAGGAAAATTGCTTCTTAGGAGGAAAAAAGCAAAAGGGATCATCCAAGTGTGCTGCCCATTTCTTCATCACCCAATGAAATTTCATGCTTGCAAATCAGTAAGAAAGCCTGATAAGATGATGTTATGCACTGAAAATACAAAGCCATGACTTTTGCAGACAGAAGGACAGGTACCACAAACACTCATCCACACAGAAGCATTATTTTCGTTACCTGGGTTTGGATCAGAGCCCTTGGGCCAGGTACTAAGTATACATAGATATTCACAAGAGCTTACTGAGGCATAACAGACAAAGGAATATTTTGTAATGCTTTTTGCAGATGACAAGCTTGTACCACCAAAAAAAAAAAAAAAATTAGTAACCTATAACCATGTAATTTATACTACTCAGAACATCTTTGCGCACATCCGTGAACAAGGCAGGCTTTGCTTCCCTTCACTGTGTGTGCTCCTAAGCATCTCTGTGGGTATTACACGTGTGCTAACATGACAGATGTATCTGAGCAGGCAAGGTGCCACATGAGCTTAAAGATGCATTGCATCTGTGCTTGTAGCCTCACAGGTAGGGAACCTTGGCTTGGTGGGGAGCTTTGGGCTTGTTACTGGCAGAGTGCCCACACAGGCATGAAGGCCACAGTAAGGGTAGGCACAGAACAACTATTTCCTAAAATCAGAGTCACAGCCTCAGCACAAAGCCATCACAGGGCTCACTGTCTCTAAGATCAGTATGCTGCCCACATATTCACAGCATGGCCTTGTGGGTCTCAACCAAACACTGCCTAGACGAGGAAAATGTACATATAATTTTCCCATCGATTTTGAAACAAGTCAATACTTAACCCTTTGCAGGACTCTCAACCCTGCAAAATGGCTCCTCTGGATCCCATAGATTGCTTATGCATTAACTGCCAGTTCACTATAAACAATTGTCACCTCTTCAGCCAGATTCCTTGTGGTATGCTGAAGGAGAGGGCAGAATCATTAACTAGTTAAATCTGATAAATACAGACTCTCAGAAAAAGACAGAAGAAAATGGACCATTCTCATTTTGTAATGCGTTTCCATCAGTGACTGGCACACTATTAGGATCAGGATCAAAGGGGGTGGGATGCCGGCATCTTTGGATTTGGTCCTTTCACGTTGTCTGATTGATGGAACTGAAAGGCTTCTGCTTGTAAAGCAGTCACCCCAAACAGCTGTCTCTTGCTCCTGTCCTCCTCTCCATTGCAGTATATGCAGTTCAGATTTCATTTATCAGCCCCTTTCAATAGCAACACTCTTACAGTGGAAGTAAAGCCTTGCATTAAAGGGGGTGCTTAGCAATTTGCATGCATGCACCGTATTGCTAAGCGTTGTCTGGCATTACTTGCCAAAGGACATGCAGCAATGCGTATCTTCTATCTCTCCCATTTTTCTGGTTTCTCAAATTATCAGTGTTTTACTTCCCTTTCATGTTCAAAGCATAGCAAATTTATTTGATATATTCTGAATGCTGAAGCATGCCAATGACATCAATCAAGCTACAGAACACTAGGAAGGCTACTATAGAGTAATCAGAATTGGCCATAAGCTATAAATATATACTGTCTCACAATTCTTTGGCTGCTACACAAACTTTGATCATTAGCACTGATCAAAGATCACGGAGGATAAAATGGTATTATGATATAATGGCATGAATGCTGCAGCTGATACTAAGGGCTATATATGACCTATGCTTGACTATACCGTCTTTTTCTACACACCAGGAGCATTCATTAAAATAGCAGATTTATTTTACTGTACCTTAGAGGATATATAACAGGAAACCGTAGTAGAATCAGAATTGGCATAATATTCATAACCAACCTGACTGTTTTGCATTTGTATTCTCTGCAACATACTTGCTTATAACACTGCACAGGTAACTGTCTCATACAATGTCTAATTATGCCTGAGAGGTCACAAAACATAAATAATGACTTTTTATTGTTTTCTCACTTTTGGAATATTTCCTCTCTAATAGCAGGATATATCAAGCACTGCACCGGTAGATTTCTGAGTTCTAGGGTTTTATGCCAGTTAGGCTTCACATTCTTATCTAATCTTTATTCATATGAAAATGGTCTCCTAATGAACATACCTTTTATTCATTTGTAAAACGTGCCTCACGCTCAATACAATTCTCTCAAATTAAAACTACTTTAGCGAATGCGGATTCATTCCTTGCCTGCCAGCTTACTTCTCTGCTCCATACTCTCAATTAAGTATTTCAATAACTTATCAGAACTCCAAAGTTTCCAGACAAAAAAAAAAAGTAGCATCTAACCTTGCAGTTGTTAACTAAAATGAATAAAAATGCTTTGTATGAAAGAAATCAAGTGATACGGCCTTACACATTAACTTATGCTTAATTTTCTTAGGAAACCCATATATATATATATA
>NW_024962269.1:13171165-13258067 GCF_019238085.1 Lagopus leucura | reverse complement strand
GCACAATTTTACTTAAGGTCATTCTCAAGGTTATCCTGGCAGCAGCCTGATAAAACAAACAGCACAAACTAACACGAAAAACCTGAATTACACTGCCCAATCCAGTTCCTACAAAAGTCAGTGAATATCTGCACTGGTTTCAGTGGGCATTCAATCAGGCTCAGGGATAATTTGGCACTCAAAACCACTTTACCTCCTTTTTTTCTAATTTCCATTATCTCAATCTCACTAGCACAGTCCAATTTCAGGCTTACATTACATGCAAAGTCCCATTGTCTTGTCAAAGACGTAATAATCGCAATGCTGTTATAGTGCTCTGATTATATCCCTGTGCTTTATCTAGTCCAGTGGCTCCTGTACTGGAAGAGATTAGTATTTCCCACTGACTTGCTGGAATGACTTTTTTTTCCCCTTAAAAACTCTCCCATCCCCATCATAAGCCTAATGGTACATTCACAAAGAAAACAAAACCAAAAAAGTCGTGCTTGTGAGTGAATGACAGATACTTGAAAACATTTCCTTGTATACACTTCAAGTATACGTAAGCTATGCAAAAGAATATTCGGATTCATGTGTGCCAGTGCAAAGGTCCATATAATTAACATACCCTTCTGAAGGATACTTTTTATGCAGTAATAAATAGAGGTCACGTGTGTATCACTATATGCACACACCTATATTTGCCTAATCCACTTACGTCTGCCAGCTCCAAACTGACATCAGCCAGACAGCTCCAGAGAAAAAGTATAAAAACTGCATGCAAAGTTACAAATATCACATCAACTTCTTCCCAAGATTTGTTCACTTTGTCTTTAGTCAGAGGAAGGGATTATCCTCAAGGATTAGGAAAAAAAAAAAAAAAAAAAAATCAAGACTTCCTCAATAAAGACATCATCTAAATCTTTATTGGATGCACAAATGGAAATGAGAACCAAGCGATACCGGCTGTGATAAAAGATTCCCACATATGAAGCCTGAGACAAGAAAAATCTGTGTTGACAAAAAGTTTTTTATATTGTTTTTCTAATCAAAAAGTCTATGATAAACCTGGAAGTACATTGGGAGCCTAATTGCATTAACTTTCCTCAAGCAATTATTCTTAAGGGAAGCTCCCATATATAGAAAATAACTCCTAGAGATTCGGTTTGAAAATTGTCTTCTCATCTGTCAAATAGGAAAAAAAAATTGACTACATTTTAACAAACCTTTTTCCTTCTTTTTTAAACCAAATGCAAGACTTGTAAAAATGTTTCTAAGACAAAGCACATTTCTATTATTCTCTCTCTATTTCAATCATCTCTGTTGTAGGCCACATTATGGGACAGTCTTTTCTGACAGCTCATCTTTTTCTTTCTCCAGATTTATTCCATTTCATCTTAGATTTTTACCCTCTGCAGAGCAAACATCAATCCACAATGGATGTTATGCTCTACTGGTGTCTTTATACTCAATCCTGCAACATTTGTAGATATCAGCCTTACACTTCTCCCTTTGCTAACAAGGGATTAAAAAAAGTTACTCCACTTATCCTTTCCAGTTCAAATCCTTAAGAGGCCCAGAAATGCTTCATATTCATCCTTTGATTACATTGTCAACATCTGCCAACTGCACCCTTCATCATGATGTGGTTTTCCAATCAGCTTTTGCAGTAATACTAGCCCTTGATAAGTAAGCACATTAGAACTACCTTTCTTCTACCCTGTCTTAATAGTTAGCCTGTGCACGAAGTGCTTGGAATGGACTATTGTAATCTGGCTCACCTGTGAAGGTTCCATATACTGATACAGTATTATTTTACTGAAAACAAAATACACTGGCCATAGCAGCAGAGATTTTTTTCATCTTTTGTTCCTCGAAGAAAAATTCTTGGCAGGATTTGGAACACACACACTAGTCAGCTTTTTCTTTTTTCTACAGTTAGGGGCAAAATTAAAAAAAAAAATTAAATAGCACTAATGCACTTCATTTATTTCAGATAGACCAAAGAAAGAAAGAAAATGCATAATCAAGTGAAGTTTTTCAGAGCACGTGATCACACACACACTTTGCTTTTCTAGAAAGGTTTTTAATGGAAAGTACTCTAATTTAGTCTACAGATCTTGACTGAACAGGAGAGCAAGCATACATGGAATAGAGCAACAGAGGTCATGCATGACCACCGGTTTACTGAACGTGCTTAACCCATGAACATACTTTGTTTCCAGTTCACAGTATAAAGGTGTTGATAGCTCTAGTGAATCCAGCTGTGGTGGTTCTGGAAACAACTGCCTCTGCCAGAGCTGATCCAAGAGAAAGTCAGAAGAGAAAACATCCATATCTGGATGGCTTTCAGTTGAAAGTCTACTATATTTATGGCAATGAAGATGGCTTTAAAGCAAGCAGAGGAATTTTGTGTTCATTAGCAAATATTCACTTTAATTCTCTGAAATTAATACCTAGTCAGCAACTCGTGGTAAGAGAGCTAGTATTGGCTTGAAAGCTTACTGAAACCTTGATATTTACCTAAAATATGAAAAACAGCCAAATATCTTTCTATTTATCTCAGACCAGTCTATATTATTAGATATTATCACTTCAAAATACTTTCATCCAGTCCTTAAGACACCTCTTTAAGGGCAAGGATGCTGAACAGTCAACAACATTTTTCTGAAAATAGGCCTTGGCAAGGATGGAATAAAACAGGCAACATTTTGAGAAAATGTGCTGTATAGAAACAGATCTAAAGAGCCCTTAATCTGAATTTTCTGGATGATCTGTTTAAGAGTTCATGTGACCTAGATGCAGAAACACTGGTGAGGGAAGAAGGCCTGGCCTTTAAGACATTGAGTTGCTGCCTGAATCTAGACAGAAAAGGTAGCTGTAGAGTGACAACAGCTCACAGGCGACTTTACACAGAACAGGACATTACAGCAGAAACCTAAAATCATTTCATACTGCTCTATTTGCCAAGCCTAGGCCCTGCAGTGTAAGCTGAGCCAGTGGAACTGCCACTGTTTGCTCAGCTCCACAGCAGCCATCCTATGGAGCCAGTGTACAACCGTGTCATGAGTCTGACAGATACATTGTGCTCTACTGAATGAATGTGTCTGTGGTCTTCAAGGGGGAGAAGAATGCAAGACAGGAGCTAAGACAAACCTTTGTGAGAACCCTTTACTCTGGATCTTCTCCCTCACTTTAACCATGAAATCTAAGACCGGGGCAAATTATGTTCAGATTTAGTTGCAAGCTTAACCAAATTTAATCTGTATGTTTGAGCAGAGAGTTCTGTTTCAACTTTATCTACATTACTAGTTCATTTGATTGAATTTACCTTCTCCAGTGAGTTACTGAATAGTCACTTGCATTTGCTTTAATGTGAATTTTACGGAAAGCTGTTCATTATGCTAGCATACATTTATTTCACGCAAAAGCATATATGAGTACAGTTTTGTACTGGATACTAACAACCAATAAATTGATGCTATTACCACGATCTCTATGTATATGTTGGCAATTACATATGTTTTTCTTCTTTCCACTATATAAATTTTCCTTTCCCTAATAAAGTGTGGAAGGTTTCCCAAAGAGTTTAATAACCCAGAATTACTGAAGTGTAGCTGTTAAAACAAGCTAAACTGGTTGAACTTCTGAGCTGTCAGATTTAATTTGGAATGATGCAATCTGACCACTGTTTTCATGTGAATTGCTAAAATTAGGTCATTTCCACAGATATGCAATAAATACTAGAAAGACTGTCAAAGCTTAGGATTTCACCTTGCTCTGAATTTGCTTTCTTAAATGAAATTCAGTGAAAAAATAAACAATTTATTAAAACAACCTAAAAAAAATAGTTAAACTAAATAAACATACAAATAGCCCATGAAGAACAGTGTTCATATAATTTGAAAAAAAGGCTGTTCAAAAGGTATTTGAACACAAAAGATATCTAGCTCAATCATTTTTTGAAGGCAGTAAAAGCAAATGCATATGGCATGAAAATCTGTTAAAACAGTACTTTACACCTTTGTTTGTACCTGCTCCAAATATATTTGTCTATAAATTAACTGCACATGGTGGTTTTAACATTGGCTTATTTTATCCATGTGTTCAAGAAATTTAATAGATAACTTGTATTCCATCAATTCCAGTTCTATTCAGTGAACAAAAAAAAGAGGAGGGTTATAAATATATCCATGTATTCTTTCATTTTATATGCTATTTAATCCCAAGGTGTGAACTTGCATATTTAATAAAAAAAAGTAGAAATGTAATCCTAAATTTCTACAATTTCTCTGAAGAGATGAATTCAAAATACCAACATATTCAGCACCATAAAACAACATGATTGTCATGAACAGTTAGTCTCATTAATCAGACAGAAGGCTGAGCCATAACATTAGCAGTCCACAAGGTTGGTCTTCTAGTCAGATCAACACTGTTTCATGATCTTCACCTTAACATTGATCATCTTTTATCCTGTGTAGCAATATCTGTTATAATCATTTGCTCTCCAGCAATAGCTAGTATCCACACCCCCACCTACATGTTATTACTGTATTTTTCCCAAGGAAATCCACAGATGTTGGAACAGAGTCCAGGTGTTCCTGATACCAAATATGCACTAAACATAAAAATCCTGCTTACAGGTTCTGCTGGCTTAGGACACCTATTAAAAAAAAGGCAGCACCACTTACAATTTCCCAGGTTCTTTGCCAACCCTGTCAATACACAAATCCATCAAAAGAGAGATGGATGCTTATTACACGTGGGTTGGGTCATCTCAGTCTTCTAATTTTAGTGTATGTGAAATTTGCCATATGGATAGCTCAGAAGAGTGAAGTCCTTCACTTAGTAGCAACTGTGGTAAAACACAATGCTTTCCATTACTGTTTCTTTAATGTGAACCATTCCTTGGCCAGAATTTCTTAGAAATTAAAGGGTTAGATCAAGCTTTATTTACAACTCCTCCAGACCACATATTTCTTTGTAAAGCCTAATCAAACTGCAGCTACGATCACCTAGCTTGGGGAAGGTTCATCATCTCTTTGTTTCTACCACTGCTCCTTTTCACAAGTTGGAGTTTCACACCTTGAACAGTTAGATTTATTCTCACTCCCAGCCTTGGAAGTTATTGTACCAATAACTTAAGGTCAGAAAAAAGAATTCAGATTTTCCTTCCGTTCACTTTGCACTGGAAGTTTCAGCTTTCATGTGTATGCATCATTCTTGGTAAATAGACAAAGACCACATCTCATTTCATATCATCCTTTCTATTCCATCTACCTGCTCTGGATCCAGACTGAAAGTTGACACTTGAACTCTGTATCCCTTTACCTGATACAATGCCAGAGTGTACATTTAAAGAGTTTACATATGGAAAACATTAATGCCACAATTCTGCAAAAAACTTGCCTAAATGCTTAAGTCTAGGCATGTAACTGATCTCATTAAATTCAAATTACTCAGCTCCACTGAATTCAGTTCACCCATGCTCATGACTAAAAATATAAGGATTGTGGACTTAAAGATCATTATCCTTAACCTGATTTGGTGGGTCCATGAGTAAAACAGATAAGCAAATCCATCCCGCTTGTGTTTGGAGTCCAGAATTTGTACAAGCTGGATGCCTTAAGAGTTGCAAACAGTGAAGAGCAGCCAAGTATCTCAGACTACAGCTGCTACATTCGAACCATAGCCCCAACTGTTCAATTTGGTTAGTTTTTTACAAAAAAAAATCATATACACAAAATGCAGTTCAGCATCTTGGTAATACGAACACTACAAGATTCATACTCCAAATGTGAACTCAGTAGCACTGCGTAGAGGGTGGAAATACTGTCCTTAGAAACTTCGTTTAATTCTCTTCAAAGCTTAATTATATTGCAGGACATATTTGGCTAAGGTGTGGCTATTCATCAATACTCCTATATTAAGAGTACGATCAGAAATATTTCAGTCAATTTTTCATTTTAAGCTGGCTTTTACTTTCAAAATATAATTATATTCCCTCATTTAATTTTTGTTATAAAAAGAAATTATATCTCTTAATTTTCTTTTTCTAAAAGAAAAGCTTCTTCTTTAAAAATCTATGTTGTAGTGGGCAAAATATTTAGAGCTTACGATCAGCAATTTCTCTAAAGTGGAAGATTTAAGGAAAAAAAGTGGCCCTAAAAGTAATTTCAGCAGCAAAGTAGATTAAATATCTACCATATTAGTCACAGAGTATTAGATGGAATTGGATTGACTGGGAAGAGGTCAAAGAGATGCTGAAGGTTTTAGCCCACCAGAGGAGCAATAAAATTCAACCATACTTAAGATCATTAGCTTTAAACCTATGATATGAAATCCAAACCTCCAATGCTCACAGAAGGAACCTCTAAGCACCATGTCAAACCAAAAGGAAACCCTTTAAGGTGTCTACATTTCATGGAAACCTTTAAGCAAAGTAGAAGAGTGGAGATAGAAAGAACCCGTATGTGCAATAAAAACTAGGACACAAAGGCTGTGTTTTCTTTTCCCCTCTTGAAAAAAAAAAAAGCCAATTTATAAAATACCAGTACATTCACTTTAACAAGTTCTAATGGAGTCTGAAGTTCTTCTCTTAGATAACAGAAAACCCACCCATCAATTCTCCAGTCTGATTCCTCACTCCCAGCACCCTGCTCAAATCCTCTCTTCTCTATTTTCTCATGATAACAAGGCACACTTCCCCAAACAAAGAAGGGCTGCACTTGCTGAGTGAGTGTGGCACCAGAATGAGACAATCAAACAGAGATCTGAATTGTGTGACATGATAAAGGAAAAGACATATGCTGACAGCGAGGCAAGGAAGAAACCTAAAACTCAGAAGTCATCTAACACAGACAATCCAAATGAAAAAGGCAGAGGAGTAATTAAAAACCCTGAAGACAGTGATGGGTCTCAAGTTTTTGAACTGGTTCCTTATTTAATAGAAAAGATGGTTTCCACCTGAGAGAAGAGAGATAAAAGACAGACTTCTCTGTAACTAATAACCAACTGACATATCTCTGTTGGTTTTATACAATTTTTCCACTCATTTTGAAAATGACAAGAATAATTAAAGTTGTTAAATACATTGAGAGACTTGTCATTCAACTAAAATACCAGCTCTTATAAATTTTCCACAATAAGCACAGCAGACAGCACAATGCAGAAGAAATGAATCTCTTAGCAGGAAGATTTAGCCATTTGCTGATCCTATTAAAAAAAAACTCATACTGGATCTTCTATTACCTGGGGCAAGATACTGAACTTTTCTTCATGCATTTGTAATTATAAAATGTATATAATTGATTAACTTCCGTAGCAGAGAAAAATGAAAGTCTCAAGAATTTTAGTGGCCATTCCGTCATATTCGGGTTTTTAATTTTAATGCAAGTCCTTTGCAGAAGCATGTTAGTATTTTGCACAGCTGTTTTGGCTTTATTGTCCTTCTTAAAAGCTAGAGCAGAAACACCAGCAAGGTGCTTTCAGGGGACAAACTCTGATGCAGAGAATTTAAGTGCATGATACCATATGGCTCACTCTAGCAGGACCTAAGCAATACTTAAGTCCTGTGTTCTACACAGAGAAAGTTTAACTCCAATAGAAAAGTAGCTTATTTTGTTGGAGCTACAAAAGCCAGCCCGTTGGAGTGCAACTTCAGCACTCACCTGATCTGCGTGTGGTGGTAAATGTGTTCACAATACGAACCAAAATACTTAAAGCCTCTTACTGAAGAAGAGCCCATGAAAACACACCCGGAAGTTCAGAAAGTACTGTATGAAATAATATGTACTTTAAAAAAAAAAATCTTATTTAATATTTTATAACAGTGTCTCAAAGAAGCCATTGCTCTGTATCAGCAAAGCGTGAGCTTCAAATAAAACAGTGGAGTATGTTAGAGGGCAATTAATGCATATACTCGAAATAGTGTGCTTTAGTTATCTTCCTGTGCAGAACACAGATCCCTGTAAATATCACAGTCTGTTCATTTCAGCTACAGGAAATTTCTACATCTAACATACATCCAACACCCAGGGGCAAAAGCAGCGCTGACACCGCGCAGGGTTCAGCAGCACTCAGCTCTAGGTGGCAGTGCAAGGCCACGAGGGGCAGCAGGTCCGGTTCCTTTCCCCCAGATGGTCTGAGTGGATGACAAATCCCTAAAGGGGGGTGGGGAGGAACGACACAAACTCATTTGCAGGAAAAGTTACCTTATTTCATAATATTCATCATGTTCAAACTTCATTTGAATTATCCCTAGAGTACAATGCAGTCACTCAAGTAGTTGCTATATAGATAGAATGCACGTAGACATAAGGAGGAAAGGGGGAGAAAAACCTATGAAGACTCGGCTCAGCCATTAACCTGCTGTCAAGAACACAGTCAGCATAAAGAGAGAATAACTTCCATGGCAAAGGCTTCAGTAAAAACTCTCTTCTAGGCTGACTTCTTCTAGGACATTACAACTCTGAGCCTACTCAAGCAATGGGAGTCAGCACCACCTGAATTAGCACAACTAGTGCTATGGGATGTCAGCTGGGTTCCCATGGTAAAAATTATGGTGCTCTGATTACAAAAGGAATTTTAATTCTTCATTGCAACTAAGAAAAAAATTCAAAAGGCTAATTTACTTGCTAGCATTTTAACATCCTCAGTAGTTACAAGAAAAATTCTACTCTATTTAATAAATGATCACGTGGGAACCAGATCAGATTCTCCCCTTCCGCCAGGGGAAAGTCAAACCTCAAAGCAGTTTGGTCTTTGTTGTTGTTTGAACCTTGACAAGACTGCTGAGATCGTCAGAAACAAGTTATAGTTTACATGCAGAGAGTGCCTAACCAGTTAATACTGGGCAGAAATCTTCTGAACAAGGCAGATTATGGACAAAGTTAACAAATACGCTTCAGAAAGTGATGTTTGCTATCGTACTTCATTAAAGCAAACTTTAATATTTACTTTCAATGGTGAATTTCATTGCTTCAGGATGTTTTGATGAGTAGATACCCACATAGTAGTAGAATAAAACACGCACACACAAATATTAGTATGAGGACTCTCTTACAAAGAGCATCTCCAAGGAAGTTACATGAAAGAATACACTACTGTATCAAAGTAAATCCCACATTTCATAATTTAAATCAGAAATGGAAGAATGAAGCTCAGGGAACTATTTTTCAGGGATTGAAAAAAAAAAAAATAGTTGACATTTCATAGGTATTTTTAGTTCCTAAAATTCTGTTTTCAATCTCTGAATGCTTATTTTTCTTTCTAAAGATGGTGTGGGGCCTGCAGGACCCACTTAAAGTTTCTTGCTATACTTGGCCAAGAAATACAAAGTGTTGGTGAAGTATAAACACAGAGCCCTTTTTCTTTGACCCATTCTGCAGTGTGATGGGATAGTGTTGTTAGTTTATGTGAGAGAAAATAGCATAGGCTTTTGGAAAAAAAAAGAAAAAAGTGGAATTGGATTAAGGCCTTTGTGCAAGCCTCAATGCTGAGGGGAATTAGCAATAGTTGTAGGCACTTAAAGGAGCTCTCATGCTGAAGCTTATCCCAGATTTTACACAATAAACATTTGAATATCAACAGTGTTTTGCAACTTGCAGCACTAATGTATAAACTTCTTCCTTTTGAAACTCCCAAATCCCTCCAAACATTTGCAATACCCTCTACATAAACATGTAGGGCCTATAGTGGAAAACACCCAGATAGGGATGTGGTTTTTTTTAATGTATTTTTCATCTGCCAAATCTGAAGTCATCTAGTACCATTAGCTGGTCTAAGCACTTCAGAAGTTCAGTAATTTAACCATCCAACTTTTTCCCCTCAAGCCTTATTTTCCATTTAAAAGACAAAGACGTCAGTGGGACATGAGCTTGACTTGGGTATACTAATCTTACATATTTCATGTTACTATAAAGAGGCACTACAAAACCTTTGATCTGTTCCATTCTTTAAAATGCTGATCTATCCTTTTATCAGTATGTTCATAGCATTTGGGGGGGGAGGGGAGAGTTCACTACCAAGCTTAAACCATACCACATCACAAACACGTGGAGCAACCATTTAGCTCCTCTTTTTAAAGTCATCTGGTAGTAAGCAGGATTCAGAATAGATCAAGAAGAGGAAGCTGGGTTCCTTACTGCTAGAGTTGTGCTAACACCCATGGAGATAGTGTCATTAGCTTTAAGTAAAGTCTGGCATTTAATGACAGATTTTGAGTTTCTTAACACTAAGTGTAGCAAATTCACACTGACATAGTTGAGAAAAAGACCTGTGTCTTTTCTAGTCACTGATCAGCAAAATTTGCAGTTGACATGACATCTCTACTAGCTTTTGTAGACACAACTTAATTTCAGTAGCCTGTTTAAAAGATGATAGCAGATTCAGGAAGAAATTACTTCCATGCTCTTAGCAGGATCTCAAAGTAAATCTTCTCAATGCAGTATGCGATTATGAAACATTCTCCTCTCCTCGTTCAGTTTTTAACTCTGTTAGGTAGGGGTGTATGTAATCAGGGTTTACAACTTTGCCCACTAAAATAGCTAACAAATAAGTAAGCCTACGGTGAGATAATAGAGTGGGAAAAACTTGAGATCATTTTTTTGTTGCTGTGTTTGTTTGTGCTTGAAAGGACTGTGATAAGAAACTCATTGCATTAAGAAAAAAAAAAATGAAGACATTACTGCCCTGTCCAGTTCTGAAGCATGTTGAAGCAGTTTGCCTATTGAATTTGATACAATGATGTATAGATGAATAAAGTTATCTCTAGAATTGAATAGGACGGTGTCAGTGGGAGGGTAAAAAGGGAGGAACTTGGAATCTGAAAAGAATACTCCCCCCCCCCCCCCTCTTTTTAAGAACTTGAAGGTCAGGGTCCAGCTGCCGTAAAAGGCTGGAGGACAAACAAAATGCAGGACAGGCCCAAATAAAGACAACTATAGACACATAGGCACACATATTGCAGAGGTTTCCTGCTTCAAGTAGCTATTATACTAACCTACACTTTAAGCAAAGAGCATTTTAGGTTTCAGACTGGTGAAAACCTAGGATGAGCAGAAGCACCAGTAAAAGTTGCATCTTTAAAGAAACTGATGAAACAGGCCAACAAAGGTAGGAAACATTTTTTTGGAAGAAGTTTTATTGACTCTAGTTTACTTGAAGGTCTAATTATTTTGACAGAGATAAGCCAATAGCACTGTTTTTCACTTCTTCACCAACAGTGGCAATTCTAATCGATCTGGTGCCTAGCTCTGGTAAGGCCTGTATGATGCATAATGAGGAATTTAAAATTATGAAAATGAGGCCTTAAAATTGGAATCAGCATATTAAAAATACACACTGTAAGTGTATGTAGGCTTATTCATCCACATTTAGGAACAGTTTAGAGTTAACATTCCGATATTCTATCATTCACATTATGGTATAGAAAATAAGGGGAAGAATCTTCAGAGCAGTAGTCAGAAGGGTTAATATCACTGAAAAGGGGGAAAAACTGCATTAAAACATCAAATTGATCTACATTTTGTCAATAAGCAGCACAGAGCACAAATATCTTGTAATTATTCTAAATTTATATCTCTCCCCATAAGATGAAAGAATGATTAGTATCTCTTTAAAAAAAAAATACTAGTAAGCCTGTCCTGTTCAGCAAGGGGAGGCAGCTGCATAGCTTTGTCTGAGTTTGCTGGGCTTTAAAACTAAAAAGAATACCAGAATTAGAACAGTCTCATGATCTCAAGTTTTTAAACACACATATAATTTAATAGCTTGAGGTGATTACTGTGAAGAATGCCATCATTTACTTTATTACTGTTTCCTAGTTCTAGCTTCATATAGGTCTGTACACACTGCTTCTAAACAGTGGCATAAAATTCTAAATGATTGTACCAAATAATTTAACAGCTTGCAATAGCGTAGGTATTTGCAAAGTAGAAAACTTTCAAATTAAACTTTTGAATTAAAAAAAAAAAAGCAGATTCTACTAATGCCACATAGTTAAACAAGTTCTTTACAAGTTATCTTTTATACTAATTTTATATTTAATCAGATACATTGGAAAAAATAAATAAAAACTACCACAATCTTGTGTTAAAGTGTTTTCATCTTCTGACAGAAAGATGTGCTAAGAAACAAAAGCTGGAAATAGCATGAAAAGGAAAAGATGCAACACTTAAGTCTTTAAAACAGTTTCAAGGGTAATGCAAGTTGCAGATCATTAACTGAACGCATTGTCTAATGGGCACAAACAATAGACTTCATTTTGAAGTTTCTCTTTTGTCTGCAGTCAAACCTAGAGTTTTATCCAATCTATATAGATGAATCTAGGGATTAATCTGAAGGTTTAAATGGTTTAGCCAAAAGTTGGTCCAGCTTTATAGTAGTGACAGCTGATTTGTGTTGCTTTCCACTGAGGTTTCTTTTTTGGATGACCCCCACCCCCATCCCCACGTATTGCATCTTGCAATTAGACTGCTGACAACTCTATTATGCTGACAGCAGAGATAGAGTTACACAAGGAATTATACTGCATGTTATGCTGTAGTGTTACTCACAGACATCTTAGAGATGGTACTTTTTCCTCATGTGCTCTTATCTGTGCTGCAGTGCATCTCAAATTGTGGTTATTCAAGGCAGAATTGGTGACATGCTGAATCTAATGCAACTCTTACCAACAACTTTCCAATATTATGAGCCTGTCAGAATGATGTCAAAGGAGGTTTAAGAAGCGCTTTCTGAAGTTGTTCTGAGTTAATAATTAATGGGTATCTTTCTTTGATAGTTCTTTTATATTTGGATGCAGCTGGCTGGAAATAACCACAAAGGGAACATGATTTTATTTGTCATTAATTTTGACTTTACTTAGCAAATGATCGCGTCCCATCATCAGAGCTTTACTAATCTGGCTGCACTATAATATGAAGATGAAACCTTTGATTAACAAAACAGATTAATCAGTTTCTAGGGTGTATCTATGCACATCTTACCCCCAAACGTCTCCTCCCAAGTAGTTTTCTAGTACATGCTTAGAAATGTGATAACTGTTAAAAGCTGCCAAGTAATCACAGTGAGGTTTTTGATCTAGGTACACATTCATCCTGTATAAGTGAGCGTTTTGCCAACTAAATCAGATGGTTTGTCTGTACATGAGATGCAGATTCAGCACTGCATACTAGGAAATGGACGCATTTTATTTTACACACAATGTTATAACAAGTTAAAAAAAATCTTGTACTACCTTTCACTGTGACAATGCCCAACAATGTTAAATGCTGTTTAGATATAAGGCTAAATCCTGCCTTAAACACTTGCTACTTTTACTCTCCATTCCCAGAAATAAACATATATATGCTACAAAGGCATTCCAATTGATGCACAAATTCACCCACTTCATTTCTTTACAAAGAAGTCTGCTTGAAGATTGAGCCCTTCCTGAGATTTCCGTACAGTTACAAACACACTGAAGTAACTCCATAAAAACTTTGATCAGATCTATTTTGTTTATTAAAATTACCCCATAGAAAATTACAGAAAAGTAATTAGAATTGGCAAGAGAAAGAAATTAGTATTCTGGAGATTCAAAAATTTGTCTCTGAATGTTTATAAATAAAAATAACTGAGATTATTCCAGATTACTTCAAAATAGCTGTAAATTAAAAAGGAGTTCCTAACAGTCTGGGTGAGGAAAAAAACCCAGTATATGGTATGCATTTAAAGTCATTTGGGACATTTTCTTATGGGAAAACAAATAGTTAAGATTCTTTATTATTACCCACAAATTAAGAATCAAAGCAAAATCTAGTCATTAACTAACAGACCTCTTATTCTCCTGGGTGATCTGCCCAGTGCAGATGAAATCCTATTGACACAGAATATTTTACCAGTTAGATAATGAACAAGCAGCAAGTTTATTGCATTGATTTTTAGCACACATTTCTAAGTAGAACCCGTTACCTATTCTCTAGTTACTAGGTGATTTCCATCCTGTGAATCAAGTTTCAGGTTCATAAACAAGCACAGCCTGCAAGCATTCCCAGTAAGAACAGAGAATTAAGTTAGATTTCACTGTTGCTGTCCACTTAGACACTGCAGTAGATTTCTTTAGATGTGATAAGTACTGCGGTCCCAAGTTTTTAGTGCAGAATGCAGATTCAGTTATAGTAGTGGTTATCACCTGTTAACAATTCTGAAACACTTCAATAGAATGCAGCACCCCCACCACAACCATCAGCATGCATCACAAACATTTCAGCGTTGGAACACTGTTTTGAACTATGAAGGATACCCTCAAGAGTTAAGAGAAGCTTGACCAGCACACCATAGTTCTCACTGATCATCCATAATTGAAAATACCTTCTCTTATTCTCTCCCTCCTTTCCCAAACCCCAGCTTAAAAATTATTTTAAGAAGCTGGCAAGCGTCAGCAGGGAAGCTGAAGGAACCAGGAGGTCTTCAGACTTTAACACCCTGTTTAGATAGATTAAGTCAGGGAAAGATGCTGCTACAGTCATTCTGAATATCTGATTACTATTTGAGCTGGATTTGATATTTGTCAGCAATGTGCAAGGAGGAAAAACTTGCCAAATTGTGCTAAGTGAGCTCTAACAGTTTTTATTAAACGCTTCAACAAATCAGCACATACCTCTAAGCATTTGTACACATGCATGTATGCTTATCAGTAATATCTACAAAATGTCCTGAAATGAATCCACGCATTAGTCCTATCCTCTGCATTTTCTGCCCCATTTAAAAAAAGGACAAAGGTAACAGAGCTGTAGCAGTATTTGTAATTATACTCTAAAATTATCTGATTGAAATGGCATAATCTCCTGAGAAACTTCAAATCACATTCTAGAAAGCACTCCAGTATTCAACTATAGATAGAACAGGTTTCGAAAGGCAGTTCAATGCTGAAACCTATGCTATTTCAGTGCCCACTGTTGAGCAGCTCAGTAGCAATGCGTGCATGACTTGTTACTATCTCAGTTGTATTTTACAGTTTGATATCAAGGGAATGCTTTAGTGTTCAGCTTAGAATAATGTTCAATTTCAATTACTCAATGTTACATTGTTCAACTAATAATTTTTTTAAAGAAATATTTCAGGAATAATTATAACTGCAGCCACTCCAAACAGCTGCAGAAAACAGCACACATTCAGAGTCTGCATTCATTTCATACTTTTCTGAAACAAACGATGTTTTGTGCAATTTACAAACAATTAAACTGGGGATAAGCATTTCAGATGAACGCACAGCTCAAAGTGCATAGTTAGATATAGGATTTTTCTAGTGTTTCCTCAAAGTATGTACATTTATATCCCCATCAGCAAAATATTTTTAATCATTTAAATAAAAACCATTTAAAAACAAACAGTGGTACCCTAGGCATAAAATTTTGATCTTCGCTTCCAGACGGAAAATAGTTGGTTTCTACTACAAAGAAATAACTTGAGAAGCAATTTTCTATTTAAAAAAAGCCAAGTCATATTTCCTGCTGTGTTAGCAGTGTTTCACTGATGTGCTTAAACAGATCTTGAACATTTACCACTTCTTATGGGTACATATAACCAGGGCGATGACAAGATATCCATGTCATGGTAAATTGAGAAATAATTATTCTATTCTTTGATTTATTACATCAGTTGTGAAGCCTCTAACTGGAGCTGGGTATTGCAGCCTGCGCACATGTGAATACCTTTATTCGTGTTATTTGTCTCGTAATCTGTTCAAATGGGTTAATTACTCATGGGCGTAAAGATGAACAAAATTTGGACCTTGGCACTTCACTTTACCCTTAAATCTTTATTTGCCTCTGTCTACAAGTCTATACCTATATGATAAAGGAGCAAATTAGACAGTTGCTCCAGTGTAATTGTTTTAGATGTTTTGAGCTTGAAATAAAAGCTATGTTAATAAGCCCACAGTTGAAAGCTTTGCTTTCTATAGCATTAGGATGCTTGTTTTCATCTGATGAAAATTATTAATACTAACACAAAAATTGTTTTGAAACCATTTATATGGAATATGTACCTACCTCTTTGGTTAAAATCAGTGATCCATTAAGGCTTTTCTTGCTTTTTTCCAAGCTGTGAGCATACTGCGTATTTAAGTGTGTGTAAGAGTGAAGGTGGGGGGTAGGTTTAGCTGAATAAGAGATTGCTTGATATCTTGAAGTCCTTTGAAGAGTTTTATAGGCTTATAAAGCCCAGTGTGAATGAATGACATTTTTCCCCCCTTTACTTTCACATATGGAAGTTTGTTAACCTGCGTTTCAATTAGTGAATATTATTAATTATACTAATTGCAGGTTTAATGAAAAACACATACTTTACAAAAAAAAAGTTAAGCTTAAGGCTGAAATTGTAGCTGTGGACTCCGATGCTATAATAAAGGCTGAGGCAACACTCCTGCTTGTGGAGTTTTATATACTTGTAAATATATTTAATAAAACAATAAAGCACTGGAGATTTTTTTTTTTTTAAAGACAAACCCGTAGGAATATATATCCCATAAATAATTTCAGAGAATCCTGATGTTTCTGAACCAACAGTAACAGCCGTTTGTTTTAAAACCAGTACAAGATGCACTAGAATCCTAACACAACACAAAGCTGCCCTCATTTTTAAGCTATCTACACAAAAGAAACAAGAACTAATTGCAAGTTATCTGCTAGAACTTCTAATACTTTTTCTCCTGACAAAAGAGCATTGTACTTTAAGCTGCAATTATACTGTGACACTAGCAACAAATCAGAAAACTTCGATCTAACACTCTCAAGGAATCCCTATCATTGTATTCCTCTTCACAAACTTTAAATTCCAAATAGGAAAGAAGGCTGAATTTGAGATCTCTCCATTTCTTTGTGACTATTTTATTTTAGCGTGCTGTTATTGTACTTCAGAATTAACTCCACAGAATTCTGTCTAACAGCACCGCATATCCCAGAAGGCTCCTTTAGAACGTTTTAAGAAATGTTGGAATTAGAAGCTTGTTGTTTTACATCTTCTACACAAAGACTGACAAAACACGCTACTCACTAGAAAGCAATTCTTTTAATCTAGCCTCAGTGTTAACTAAAGAGAGAAAGTAATGTAACTAAAGACCCGAATTTAAGAAGCTGACTGCGCACACGGGCTCACACAGCACCTCGTTCATTCTTTCACAATGCGGTTTGAAATAATCTAATATTCAGTATTGAATGTTGTAGAAATAAAGCTACTGTTGCTATTCCAAAGAATTACACTTGTTTTTTTTCCCCTCTGGTTTTCAAACCAGTGCTCCATCGTCTGCAGGATTTTGTTAAGAATGTGTTTTAAAGCACTGAATATGTTTCCATCACATTATTATTACACAAATTGAGACAAATGTTTGCATAATGAAGAATAATTTTATAGACTATAGGAGTATGATTAGAACCATCTATTGGGAGGGGGGCTGAAAATGGAAAGATGCAACTAACATTTATAAATTGCCAGTGTAAAATTAATAATGTCAAACATTTTTTGAAATAGTATGCAGGGCAGTCAGCAATGGTTTTATCTCAACCATTTTTATAATATCGCTGTTGCATTTTCCACAATTAACTGGTAACTTAATCCATCAAAAGTACATAAAATTAAATCAACTATAAGGAGATGAAATTACTCTTCATACTTCTCTTTCTTTCCATGCCGAGAGAATTCCAAAATTACAGTAAATTAACTAGGTTATTGAAATCCACTTGTGATCTTGATTTTAGACTTAAAGAATACTTCACTAAATACTTAAACAGGCAGTTATTGTTTATATAGTTAACAAAAAGTGTGTGCAGTTTTAGATAAACTCTATTCACTAATATTGATAAGTAAATAGCTGTTTGGAATACTTCACAGTAGCCAAAAACATTCACTATTGAATACATCATACGCATTATACTAAAATACAGCATCATATATTTACATCTTTGTTGTCTTTTTCCTAATAAGAAAATATGAATATGTATATTTAATATCACAGCACAGAAAATAGCATGTATAAACTACTTCAGTGAACATTCAGACAAAAACAACAAATACTTTCCTTTCAGAAAAATTGGCCCTAATCCTGCAGTGAGACCACAGTCCTGCTAAGGGTCGCTTCTGAACGCAGTGTGCCTCAAACGAGGATCCTTCACTGCCTCGCAGCTTCTCTCTTTATTTGATCTACTATCAAATTAAAGAACTCTGCAGCTTGCAGAATTTTCAGATAACAGATTTTTCCTCTTATAACTTTATTTTTTTTAAAATGAGTAATGATGTTGCTGTTGATACTGTTGCCTCAACGTCAGAATCAAATTGCATGAGAAGCTGTATCTGGTTCAGAGGTTGAAGTACTACTTTTCACTGTATATTAAGGCTCTATGGGAAGACACCTCTGAAACTGCCTTTACGAAGCAGTTTCAGGGCACACTAAGGCTTCTTTTATTTTCTGTCCCCCTGCAGAAAATTTACTGTCTACTCAAACCAGGAAGATTTTCCCACATGTACTATAAACAAAAAAATCTGCACAGAAATCTCTCCACAAGCTTTGGCCCATGGTGTAACTCCCAGTGAAATCAGCAGCATAGAAATAGCTGCAGTCCAAAACACAAAGCATGATCCCTCCGGACAAGCAGCTGCTGCACGCATCACACAGGAGCCGTAGCATGTAATAGCTCCTGGGTCACCAAGGATGTCCACAGTAAAAGCAGTCAGCTGAAAAACAGCCAGGAGCAACTTATGGCATGGATCTGTCAAAGATGCATTTGCAGAGGGTCTTCATTGGGTCCCAGCAAACACCAGAGCTTCTGCACTAGGGTCTACAAAACCTGAAGCAAGCTTCAGGCAGTGCAAAGGACCCTCAACACCATTCCCAACAGCATAGTAGAACAAAGCAGTCATGTCTTATTTCTAAGTCTAAGTTTACGTGCAGGAGGAATGCAGTGTACCAACTGCCCAGTAAACACAGAATGCCTCTAACTTCCACTTCAGATCATTTAACAGCTTGCAAGCCCTTTGCATTAAGCTCTAGTTTTATAGCCATTCCTGTAGCATTCAGGCTTTATCGCTAGAATGAAAAGCGCTTCCAAACCCTTTAGCTCTAAAATTACTACAGCAACTTAAACAGTGACAGAAGGGCTGGAACAGCTCTGAGTTCCACCTGCTCCAGAAGGAGCTCCATTTCCACCTTTGCAAGGAGCACTGCAGGAGGAAGCAGCCAGAGACGCTGCTCGCAGCTTGCTGAGACAGCAAAGCAGCCACAGGCTGCTCTCAGGTTTGGTAGTTCAATTTTCCTAATCTTTCTTACACTAATAAAACAGGTTTGTAAGATAGCTTCAGTAACCAAAAAAAAAAAGTTCTTCTGTATCAGAAAGAAGAAACATATTAGCATTACATTACACCAAGGTTTAATCAAGCCCTGCTTTTCTGTTTTCAGGTATAATTCCTCCAAAATCAATGGGAATTTGCTCAGATAAGGAGCAAGGATCACCCACTGATAAGTCTGAAGTTAAAATATCCGCTGCTTCATTATAGACCATTTCTAGGACTAGGTCTGATTATTCTTCTGCAACAAGGAAAAAGCTAGGCTCACACATTTCAAAACTAAGGGTGGGCTGGTAGGGCTACCAAATCTCCCCCAGCATCAGGGCACACTGAAAAAATGGTAACTCATTGCTAATAGCCTTTAGAAGCCTCTTATTTTTGTCTACATGAGTTCATTAGGATTACTCAGGTGACTGATGCTACACGGTAAATGTCTCCACATTTGCACAAAATGCTGTCTTAACAAAAATCAAAATAAAATAACTTGTTAAGTACATAAAAATGCAGCTGAATGATTCACAGGCAATTGTTTTGCCTCCATATACCTGCACACTATGAAACAGTCTCTAATAACAAGACTGTGTGCAAGACGTCAGCCCCAGTGACTGTAGTTCTGCAATATCACGAAGCCTAGCGTTACTTCCCCCGCCATCTCCTCCACTAATGATGCACCAGCATAAATCTGATCTTGTTATTCTCAAGTCTTCAATGGAATCAAATGGCTTCTTTCTAGATTCAGGAGTGAAAGCAGCATGCAAAAGACCTTTTTTTTTAAAAAAAAAAAAAAAAACATTTCCAAAGCCCAATCATCTCAGTGAATTTAATTTCAAGTCCAATCCACTCTCTTGTAGGATTACTGCAGCCCTTCTTTCTTGCCTCCCTTCCCCAGAAGAACATAAGGCTACTCTACAAGCATGTCTGATTGCAATCCCTCCTACAAACACCATGAATCCCTAACATCCAACAGCAAAACACTCCACATATTCTACTAGAAACACTGCACAAGAGCATATGGAACTGGGGGGAGGGGGTGTCAAGTGGTCACACCCCCACATCAGACTCAGCTGAGTATGGCCCTGGAACAAGGCAGCTGTTCCCCCCAGCAGCACTGGGACCAGACTCTTCCCTAGTGGCCGTGGCGACAACATACCCCAAACTCTCTATGGGTTGAAGTTTGTTGTCCTTTTCCAAAGGCAATGCTCAAAATCCACTAACCAACCTATTTTACAAAATAAAAATCACCAAGAACTTCAAGCTCTTTGCGTATTGAAATCCATGCACAGATATACACACATGTATTCTGTTGAATACATTTAGATCCAGGCAAAATACAAATATCCAACTGATTCATCACAGATTCTAACACATAAAGCTGTATGCATTTATGTGTACTTCTAGAAGCAAGCCCAACTACTTCAACAAGCCTCCTTTGAAGGGGGGAAAATATATGTGGAGAAATTACTTCGTGTTAAGCTTGAAAACTGTGCAATTTTTTTCCTTTCCATAATTCACTGATTGATTCCTGATTTGGTGTCCTTGTGGGAATTTTGTCTGATAGGCACTTCTGCAGCAGGTGAAGTGACAGCAAGTCTCGGGTGGATTTCTGGACAACAGAATAATATCATATCATGACGCCTGCGCAGTGCCCTCTCCATGCACAATAGCTCTGAGTGGCAGTGAATGGTAAGCAGATGAAGCAGTAAGAAGTATATGATCTGATGAGCTTGGCTAAGCTGGGGGCGTCTCCTCTACTCGGCTAAATTAAAAACCTCCCTGCAATTTTGCCCTAATCACCCCCTCTGATGCTGTAATTGATGATGGTCAGTTAACTCCTTCGTTCCCAAGGCCATTTATCAGAACCTAGGGAACTGCACATTAGCCAGCTCGTCATCACTTATCAACTGGATTTAACATTTCTGGAGCATTTAGAGAGATATGAATTACATGGGGAGCAAACATTTCATGGCAGGCCTCTGGTTACATTAGAGCCACAATGCCTTACTCCCAAGTGGTACAAGCTGCCTTTAAGCCTGGTTTGTGGAAAATCTCTCTTCGATGGCACTGAGACACACATTGGCTTCTCTGCCACTCTCCTCCCTGTGGCTGGCACAGGCAGCATGCCAGCAGCATTATTACACCCTTGCACCTCCCAGCTGGCAAAATAGCCCTTTGCAGCCTTTACCAGTTGGTGCAAGCTGCTCTAACTTGTGTTGAGAAACCAAACCAGAAAAGTTCTATTTGCATTTCCAGCTTGAGTCCAGACGCAGTCCCTATATGCACTCTGCACAGGCTTGCTGCTAGCTCCTTCACACGTGCTCCAAACTTAATAACAAAGGTATGACTCGTGCTGTTAAAATGATCCTGGAGCCAAACAATATCTTTCTATTCCACCTTCTATTTGTAATGGGTTTTTAGGGAATTGTCTGTGCAGTGCATTCTTCCTCTCTTGCAGGATTCTTTAAGCCTAACTCATACAAAGAAAGAAAAAATTCCATAAGGTGTGATATATGTTTATACTCTGCTGAATAAAAGGCTTTTCAGCACCGGGAAATCTATAGCATGAATTATTCTAACTGATTTATAATAGACAGCAATGCCTTAAGGACCCTATTCTGACTATTTGTGCTTTCATGACAGGGTCAATGTACTAGCTGCACCATATTCAGTAACTAGAGCATCCAAGGTGTACATCCATATATCTGTTTCAGAATGACAACCTATTACTGCACTTTAGAAGAGGGTAAGAGGCAATTCCCTTGCCTTGCCCCCTCCCTTTTTTTTTTGTGGGGGGGAGGAGGGGAGGGGAAAAAAGGCAGGGGAGTGAGGAGGGCAGTGTCAAAAGACTCAGATCTTCATAAAATTTATAGCTCCAGTATCAACACAGCCATCTTGCCTAGATTTTTAAATAGCTCCTTGCTATATCAGGATACCAGCAATTGCTGATGTTTAATTTTATTTTTATTTCTGTTGTGTTCTTCTGCTTTCTTTTTCTTGCATGGGGAATAGGCTGCAAAGTCTTGATAGCACGAAGCTATTTCACTTCCAAATCACAGAACTGCCACTCCATAAACAGGAAACTGACTCAGGAGATATCTGGGTAACAAAAAAAATGAGTCAGCTTAAAGGGGAACAGGGCAGAAACCTCTCTCTCAGTTCAGTCTGAGTAGCAGACATTTCAAGTTGCCACAGTAAGATGCTTCAAGAGTATTGTACTCAGTAACAGCTGACTGCTGTCTGGCAGGCAAGAAAATTGAGTGAACTGGTAGATCTTCCCACCAAAGGTACCATTCCTCATTATCTACCTGCACAGGAGGGCAGTAATCATTAAGTGCTTTGACAGTTGAAAGCATCAATTCTAGACAGCCATTCCTACCAGATAAGAAACTCATCTTGTTAAGAGTATGATATTCTCATATATCACAACATTTTCCAATGAATAGAGAAAAGAAAGTACTACTACTTTTATTTTTCTGGATCCATGAGAAAGGACAGAGTCATGGCTGGATTCAGACAATCTTTGATCAAGATCAGCTGTGGGGTTGAAAACTGAAGATATATTAAACAGCAAGAAAATAACTTTATTAACATACACCTCCCTTGCTGCTGTTATTCTTGAACTAGACCATTACCACCCCACCCACAAATAATCACATCCTCCTCCTCTCCTAATAATGCTTGACTAATTCAGTACAATACTAAAGTTCTTATTAAATGAGTTCACAATAATTTGGTCCCTAGCATACAAGAGAACTAGCCCTGAAGGTCTCCCAGTGCAAACAGGACCACACAGCACTGAAAAGTGGTGTCTGCCAGTCAGTAAATGAATTTAATTAAGTAGTGAAGAGGCTGATCTCATATGGCTGGAACCATTGAGCATAGGTGTGTGTGGGCATGCACACTCAACACATTAGCAGATCCAAGCCAAAATACAAAATAATCCATAAACTTTTCCAGTTGCAATTAAACTAAACAGAGATCCTTGCTTTGCCTATCCTGGTAGAACATCTTCTGGACTGGACTTCCCAGGAAATACAAAACTATGGTTGAAATAGAAAACACAGAAAAAAATATATGCATAAGGTTATGTGAGTTTTTAATTTTATATTTAATTCTACATTTCACACTGTTTTACAACAGTTTGAAGTCATCAAGACGGGAGAAAATTAAGCCTGGTAATGGAAAATAATTTCAAGTACACCCAAGAACAACATCTGAAGATTAGCATGTTCCCCTTAACAGGTCAGCCTTGATAGCTTTACTCACAGAGAAAGTGTTGCCTATAGTTAAAGGAAACATGCCAAGACACTGAGAAAACTATTCTATTTACTAGATATCTACATGCAAATATGCTTCTGTATCCAAATGACATGCAAACAAGCACCCAATCAACTGTGAAAGATTATGTATTCACTTTTTCTGTACTTGTATACAAAACTACTGACCAGCTCTCTGTATCTGCTCAGGTACTAATACCAGTGCAGGCCACTCCAAAAATATTTTCCCTTTTGCGGCCCCTCTAAGGCAACAGAGACTTCGGCCACAAACCAAATTAATTGGCCAGTGGGGATTTCCCTTAGAGGAGCAAAGCACTCTTCAGCTACATAGGACTGACATCTTACCCCATTCCCCTTTTGCAGTCTGTCACCAATAGACTCATTCCCGTCACAGAAGGGACACACCAGCCATATGGCTGCAACGCTTTGTGTTACAGCTACTTGGGACCAACCACCTCGTAACAGGACAACTAGAAGTCACAATAAGCCAGTGCAGCCCACCATACGCCTGAGGTTTTCCCTGCAGAGCTCTAGAAGATTGCAACTGGCTCCATGTTACCTTCGATTTAACCTTCTTCCCAGAAAGTGCTCGTGGAGAACACTAAATGAGGGACTCCAGTTAGTTTGCCAGCCTTGGCTGGTTTTCGATTCTTACTTTGTTTTTAAGATTCATTGCAAATGAGTAAAGCATTAGAACATGAACTTATATTGTATTGCAGAACTTATTCCAGTAAACCTGTCAAAATTGGCATCATGAATAATAATACTTAGCACTTACATAGTGTTTTATATTTTCAGAGCATCATAGACATTAACTTAATTAACAAGTGACAGTTTCACAAGCAGAAGCTCTCCCTGCAGCACTAGTCTGCATGTCTGAATTTCTCACAAAAATTCAAACTCTGCGTTAATCCACTTGTCTTTCATCCTTCTGAAAAGATTATCTTCCTTTTTATTCGACTCCCTTGGACACAGACACCCATGCTTTTAAAAACCAAGCTATTAAAAAAAATTTAGGTAGAAGAACAGTGACTTAACATAAGCTAATTGGAAAATCCACATTACCCTACTTTTCAACCTAAATTACTCAAAAATCAGAGCTCTATCAAGTACATATCTAGACAGAATATGTTTCTAAATTGGTATAAAATGTACTTAATATTGATTGCTGTGCAATTTCCCAAACTGCTCAGAAACAGAAAGACATAATTAGGTTGTATTTGAATTTTTTCCTTTGGGTTTAAAAAGAAAAATGGCAAAAAAAAAAAAAAAAAAAAAAAAATCAATACATTAGTCTATCTGCAGAAGAAAAGTAAGTGAAACTCCTGTCTCTAGAAATTTATACTGTGTATTCATTAGGGAGAATAGTCAGTTCTAGGAGCTATATTTCAGAGAAGATTTGTGAAATCTGTACTAAATTCCAGAGTTTATCCATGCTAGAATAGCATCTGCCTTGTTTTCTACTCATAATCCACCAAGCAGATTCAGGACCTGTAGGTCATAGCTGCTCCAGACAGAAGTCCCCTCTGCTTCATCCACCTACTCAAGGAAGGGCAAAGTCTTTTTCACCCTGGCCTTCATCAAAGTAGTTCAGTTTTCAGACACAAAGGCCAAATTTGAGGAACTGCACCAACAAACCTGACTTACAAAAGATCCATGAACGCTGTAGCTCACAGCCCACGTGGGCAGTACGCGCGTTCACTGTCCACACATCGTATACTTCCACGCCACAGAGTCACTGCAAACACCACCACATCCCTTAGCACCAGCCTCAGAAAAATCAAAGGCAAACACAACTCAAGCATCTGTACAAGAGAGGGAGGAAACCCTCATTAACACACAACTCTGTCTTTAGCCAACTGAGTGGTGGTATTACAGCTTTGAAGCCTCCCAACCACCACACTGAGCAGTTTCCACAAGCAAAAACCGGTAACTCAAGGAGCAGAACACCCAGAACCAATGCTGGCTTTGGGAAAACTCTCAGCAACAACCCCAGTTCACCCTCCTCAGAGGGCCCAGCAGCAGCCCTTAAGCAATCAACCCCCTCCCCACGCACAAACAGCAGGAACAAAGAATCACTTTTTGGCAGCGCTTAGCTTACTTACAGATCTGTTGCCTTCTGATCAGCACATCTCTAGGACAGGACCAAGTGTTGCAGAACCATCTCCTCCAAATCACTCATGAATCCTCATGATAAAGGCTAAGGCAAGGCTATGGCAGCTGAGCCCCATCAAGGTCCTGCTGAAGGCTCACAGCTGCTGGCACTGATGAGGGACCACCACAGCAACGCAGTCCTCCAGCAGCAGCACCTCAGCATCTGTTTTCCCGCTCTTTTATGGCAGGCCAGCAGCTATGGCTTAAAGCCCAACAAAATGGCGGCTGCGAGGGCAGGCAGAGTTGCTGCTGGCTGGCCAATCTTGTTTAGAGGCACTCCTCTCCCATTCAGTCACGGCATCCCTTGTCATTACCTGCTGCCTCCATTTTATTCAGTATCTGTGCAACTCTCAGCAGCTTTCCTTAAAATCCCAGTTCCTAAAGTCAAGTCGAGGAGTTTGCATTTTCCTGATCCCCATTTCAAAAGAAAGTTTGCAGCTGCTTGAAACCCCCAGTGGCTACACCAACCCAAACGTGTGGGTGCTACCAGAAAAAAAGAAAAAAAAAAAGAAAACCACAAAGCATCAAAAGCACCTCTCCATGTTATGAGCAGCTGAGGACTGTTGCAAGCTGAGGGCTGTGGGTTCCTTCCCTCACAAAGTGCTTGGTCTGCACACCTGTGTCTCTGGAAAGCAGCTTCTTCATACAGCACAACTGCTATGAGGATTTGGTGATGACACAGATGTTAATTTATTGTGTTATGGTTACACTGGGAAGTGATGTTTCTTTCCAGTTACTTCTTGTGCAGAAGAGGACACAGACCTGTGTGTGCTCCAAGTGTGACAAGCAGGAATTTAGCAGCAGGAAACAGGAGAAATCAGCATTTCTCCACTACAGCATCACTAACAGCCATATAGCCTGATTATCCCACCAAATCTGTCACTTAAAAGAAAAAAAAAACAGCCAAACTAACTTGTTCAGCCAGCACGAGTGATTCTGAAGTCACCTTAACTCTAATGCATTGGTGCACTGCGCGAACAGCAGTTCACAATTTTCCTTCCTCTAACAGCTCAAACACTGGCAGAGCTCCTATCAGAGCTTTTAATATCTGCTGTAAGCCTCTGTTTAGCAGGAAGATTACATCCCCCAGATTTCACAGTTCAAAAGTTCATACTGTACTGTTCTATTTATAGACTTGCCTGACATTGCTGCTTCTTCAGCAGAGATATTCTGGAAAAACAAATCAATCTGAAGTATTTTGGAACATGGCTTTAAAGAGTTTATGTTATGCAGATATGCACAAAATCACGAGGAGATTTTGCTTGCTGGCGTAGACTTTCCAGTTAAAATTTCTTCTGACCTCTCATTGGACTTGAACTTTTGAAAATAAAGTTAAAATCCAGAACTGAATAATGAACACAAAATTCAAAGCATGCTTTGCTTCTAGTTTGCAATTTCATCCAAAGGAACAGAATTATTGAAAATACAGAACAACAAAAAAAAGACCATCCATCCAGGTTAAAAATTACGTTTGCTGGAACAGAATGGTCATGAATAGAAAGACCCTTCCAGCCTGTGCATCCTTGATGATTTTTATGTTTACCTTTCACTCCCCTTGTACATCTTTTCTCCTGGTCTTTCAGCAAGTAAATTCTTCATACTCTGTCTTGGTGCAGAACTGCTTTAGAAACACAAAGTAGACGTTTTAAGTCATCTCCAGATATTCAGCTCTGGAGCGATAACGCTCGGGCCTCAGTCTAATCTCATTTACACAGATCAAAATCATTTCACTAGAGTAAGTGATGCAACGCTGCTGTAAATCTGCACTGCTTCTTTCTTGGGTCAGTTTTGTGTGTGATGTTTTAAACACAACTCTGTGCCAACTCATTTAAATGTATTCTTTAATCAAGCCTCTTTTTAAAAAATGAGGAGGCACTCATGTTTGTGGAGAGCTCTGGCCTGCCACTGCTTTCAGGTCAACATCCTTCTTTTACAGCCTCCATCCAGCCTGACCCTTTCCTGATCTGAGGTTGGCAGCATCATACTGATTATTGTCTTCATTCCTCACTGCAAATGATCAAATACTTATTTTACAGTAGAACTGAAATAGGAAAAGGTAGTGAGACAGAAGGCTTCAGCAGCAAATTAAGGAGAGCTCTCAGATTCATATCCTCTGGAGCTGCAGAACAAGAACAAAACTGCACTGCCATCTTCATTGCCAGAACTGAATCTAGAAAGTCCTGACCCTGAGCACACATCTTTACCATCTACTTAGCAAAGCACTTAAATGCATTGACTATCTTTCAAGTACCATGTTATCTACTTAGAGAAATGATTTAGTTACTGATTCATCTGAATACTATAAACATCAGAGAGCATTTCTCAAAAATGTATTTCTCTGTAAGTGATGATTTTGGTACTGTGGTTAGTTTACTAAGTGAAGCGCAGGTCTGAGAGACTTTTATAACTGAATCCAGAGCGGTTTTGACTTGTACATTCAGGTCACAGCTAGCTGAAGTATCCTTTAGCATCTTGCTGCACACAGCATCATCGTCCAAGAAGCAGCTTCTCACCACCTCTTCTGTTCCATGTTTCCTTCATAGCACCATGGGCTAGAAGGGACAGACAGTTGTACATGACTTTTTTGCACTTCACTTAAAAACAATGTTTTTTAAGTACTCCAGAGGTCGTGAGTATGGGCTTGAAGCACGTGCATTTAATCCATTCAGACACTAAAGAAAATAAAGCTCAAATTTAGGCATGCTCTGTCCAAATGGAACTGTAGCCTACAACCACAGCACCTAGATCTCAGGCGTATATCTTGCATATTTACAAAAGAACACAATTTTCTGCCTAATGCTATTCCATTCCCTTTTTCCAAGGGGAATGCACCTTCTGAAGGTATAATCTGTAAGCTCCTTAGCCAGTGTATCTTCTGACAAGCTTTGCCCCGCTAGTTCTCGCAAAGCAGCCCGCACACTCTCGGTTCGCACTCCTCTCAGCTGAGATGACAGAAGCAGGGCATTCTGAGTGCCACTTCTCGTGCTCAAACTGTGAGTAGCGAACTGCTTACACAAATCCTCCTCTTAAAACGGCTGGCCCAGCGTGACAGCTTTCGGTGTGGTAATGCAGAGCTGTACACCTGCAAGAGCCAGCCAGCCTGTAGTGGTGAGAGTGTTTTGATCGCAGACTGCGGTAAATATTTAATTATCATGTGATTTCGTCTGTGCAAGACTCAAAGTGTTTTTCAATACCAATACTTGCTCTAGTTATGTGTAACCATCTTTCAACTTTAAGAAATATATTCAGGAGTGATGATAAATATTTCATAAAACTGTAACTAAAACCTGTTTGAAGACATAAAGTGTCCTGCTGCTTATGTTGAGGTTAGAGGAAGTACTTCAAGAGTGTATTAATTTCAAATAATTTTTAAAAGTCTTATACTTGTTGGATATTTGCTTTGCCCGGCTTAAAATCAAGGCCACGATGAGACAGTCATTATACTGTAACGTGAATTCACTATCCTCCCTTCACACAACGTACATAGCATGATTCAAGGTTAAGCACGGAATATCAAAACACTGCTAGCATGGACAATTTTAATGGTAAAGGAACCTTGACTTCTACTGATTATATTAGTTCAACTAAAATTGACCTTCAATATATGAAGATTTCATTTTCATAAGTAAATGGTATGACTGATGCCTTTCACTAGACTTACAAAAAAGTAATCAGAATTGAAGCTCTCAAGGCCACCATTTTTTTTTTTTCCAGTTCAAATTACAGATAACGGAAGGAAATAAATAGTTATGAGATGTTAAAAGCTAAACTAATTTTTTGTTTGTTTGTTTCTTAGTAAAAGACTGGTAATTACTATTGGGTTCCCTCTAGCTAGCATAACTAAATAACGTGTCACTTTCCAACATTATCACCAGAGTTGTTGCTTATGCATATTTATCTAGTTAATGGGATAGATTTATTACAAGTATTGAATAATTTGGACCCAGCCTACATTGATGTATTTTATGGCGTGTGGTCAACACAGCTATTACAGCATGGATCTGCAACTGCTCTATAAAATGGAGAATGCAGTCATTAAAATGAATGAGCACAAGTGTTTGTTATGCTGTTTTTAATTATATGTTTATCTCTTTTTCTATTATACTTCCATTTTATTTATACCACATGTGGTCACATATGGTCCATAGATGTTATATTAGGGAGTTTAAGCAAACCCTAGGCAATCATCTTTGTTTATTTAGAAGGGCATAACTTACCTAAGCAGAAATTACAGTTCTACGCATCTCACTTTACATTCATATTGCTGATTTTCAGTGAAGTCCAATATCCAAAGTTGAGAGTGTTCTAAAGGGAAAAGGAGCAAATATATTTATCCATCATATGGTACATTGGTTTTGAGAGGATTTGGTATCCCTTTTAGAATCTAGACTCAATAATACATCTATGTCCCTTCCAGCTCGGAATATTCTCTACTTTAGAGTTTATCACATGTAAAACATGGCTTTATTTTTTAAATTAGATGTTTACGTGATGAATTCCTGAAGAAGTTGACTTAATGTCAGAACAGAACTGAAAACTCTGGCAACAGAAATTCATAGAACTATTTGTTTAATAACAGCTTAAAAGGATAATTTAAGGCATAAATCAATGGTACTTTCAGGGTTCAGTTCTTTTTTTTCTTCTGCCATATGGATAAATATCATTCCCTTGTGTACTCATGAAAATAGTCTAAGAAGATAACACAGGTATTGTAGGACATCTCTGATGGAACATCTATACTGCCAGTGGACTGGTAGCCTCTAGAAACCAGTCTGTAAAGTCAAAAGGAACCCAGGGGTAAGGCACTTACCTCTGAAGGCCATTGGCATCCATTTAGGTCTGTGATATATACCATGAAGGCCATTTGATTTGTTCTTAGTTGACTTATGGTCTTATTCTTCACAAAATTTTAACAGTGCGAATAGGACAGAAAGATTGAAAGGAGATTGAGAGCACTCTTGCAGTGAGTTGTACGGTCTTCACTTTCTGTTAATGTTAATGCTAGAAAGCACGATCATCTAAAGCTTCGTGAAAATCAAAGACATTGTTTTAATCCATGTTCTTTCTTTGGACAATTAGCAGTCAAAGATTTGCCAGAGAGTCGTGTCCAGACACAACCATCTCTGAAAATTTACATACATAAATACATTACTTTTCTCATTGTTATATTCCCAACTTCAGCTCAAGGCCTGTATCTTTCACATGACAGAATGTGAAAAAATTATGCATTTAGCTAAATCAGCTTAACCTGGGTCAAGCTACGCCCATATTGGAGCTCTGCCATCATAAGTGAAAAAGAATTATAGATCTGATGTTACATGCTCTGATGAAGGAGAAGCAGCGACACTGGGCTGATCAGCAGTTTAACAGCGACACAACTGGCACCCTCTGAGGACTGAATCAGGTCTATTGAAATGATCAATTTAAGTTTTAAATTATAATTTTAATTATTTAAAATAGAACATTGGCAGAGCTAGGACAAAAATCCTTTGTGTCAAATAGTAATTACATCTGACTTTTTCACCAGAAACACTAAGTGCTGTAGTACTGCATTATAACTGCTTAAAAGTATAAGGTTCTTTCTTTTGCATAGTTCAGATTGTGCTCTGAACTAGATAGCTTTGTTACTAGGGCACACGGTGCTCCATTCCTGGAACCCTGCTTGAACTCTTTACTTAAATGAATACACTGGTTTTGCTCAGTCATTAGTAGGTAGTAACTCATATTGAAATGCACTGCGTTTAATTCAGGACAGTTGGCAGTCTCTGAAGGGAGACTCCAAAATGAGCCAGCATATAAAGAGGGGGGAATGTCTTCAGCTTAGAGCTGGGGTTACCATTAGCGCAAGGAGGGGATTTTCTCACTCCAGCAGTCTGCATCAGAACTGGTATTTGGTTCCTGATACTCAGAGGCCTGTAATCTTGGTGAGGGAAGGAAAAAACAACAACAACATCCTCTAAAATGCTCACTTGGAGAACAGAAAATTGTAAATAAGCCATGTAAAAAAAAAAAAAAGAAACATACATGCTCATGCATCAATCATCTCTATTTCAGATGCAATGCCAAACAGAAAGGATGAATGAGGGCTCAGCTCAGTTAGGATGAGTGCAAAAATCAACAGCACTAAAGCTACTTTTCAGGTTAGCATAATCTTCTGTTTGCAAACACTGTCTGTTTTATCTGATTTTTTTTATTGGACAGCTGTGATCTTCTCCTTTCAAAACCTTGTCACTGCTGTTCAGCAGAAATGTAAGTGATATGATTAAGGAACATGGCATCTTGTATAATCGGTCGTAATCATTATCTAGGGGTTTCAGTAACATGACACATGCACAACAACAGCAGCATCTGCTATGGACTGACAGATATCTCAAGCTCAGGATGATGGAAGCACACTCAGGGATTTGTAAACTTGTCTTGGCTAATGCCACTATCCTGATGTGGAACCTGTTGTTGGCTATGCTGCTTAACGGCCAAAGATTAAAAGTGTTTTATAAAGTTCATCCTATCCATCATGAACCCACAGCTCTGGCTGGTGTGGGATATATCACCTTAGCAGACTTTTCCCACTTTCACTGATAGGGTGGTACTTTTGGAAGCAGCTGTAAAGAGCAGAAACTCTATTTTTGTACCATTTCCTCACCATGCATCAGGTTGGTCTTTTACAAACACTCAGTATTGGATTAACTGTGTTTCCAAAGAAGTCTACAAAGTTGAATTGCATAGTATAGTATGTAAGTTATAAACACAAGGGGATGGATTCCATTTTGCAGGGCCACGTGACTGTAACTTGAGTGAGTCATCATGTCCATGCTGCTTGGAGTTCTGTACCCTGATTATGTGCTGAAAACGGTTGGCCATAGCCCCAGAGATACCAGACATATTTTGGACACTTCCTGAGGGAATCTGAAGTCTGTTATCTTCCCCAACGTGTAGAGTCTAAAACAAAATCTCTTGCTTTCTGCATGTGTTTCCCAGCTACTGTGCTATTAAAGATCTGGGAGAAGTAGAGGTGTTTTCCATGCGTTCTTGTTGTTACAGCGTCACTGGAAGGCAAAAGGCAATGAGCCAAGAGAAGAACAAGCAAATGAGAATCAGGCCAGAAATTAGATGTAGACATTTTTTTATTATTATTATTATCTTGGCAAAATTTAGAACAGATGTAGTCTGCATTAATTTACTCTGAGGCCTGACTGATTGCCAAGGTTGTGGCTGGGGACATCACTTTTGCACAGCAAGTGTGGAAATCTGTCATCCCTTCCCATTGGCATAAGAGGATTGAGACCTGGGCATCATTCATTTACTATCATTTCAAAATTTGGCTTTCACTCATTTCTAGACAAGACATCATATTCAGTCTGTTTCATTCAACTTTTTGTGAATATTACTGCAGCTGTATTTCTGGGAGTGTTACACAGCAATCAGCCAGTGTGTATCCTGAATTCAGGTTTGTTCTGCAATAAAGCATAGTTTGTTGAGCCAAACATAGTTTATAGTTTATAAAGGCAAGGTGCATTTAGAGAGGTCAGTACCTTTTATTTGTATTGTCATACACAGCTAATTGTTCCTATTTATTCTCATTTAACATTTTTAAGGTTTTCTGGATAAGGATGGTTCATAACATTTTGTATTATGATCTAGATTCTCTTACTGTCATCATGTTTGACCTTATTCCATAAATAATTTTCTCAGGTTAGGTTTTTAGATTATAGAAATGGGTTATGCTGATTTACACCATTTGAGAATCTAGACCATTGAGTTCAATGACTAATGGAGTCAGGTGCTCATCAAGTTCAGTGACAATATCAGAATCTCATTCCTCTCGTATTTGAGGACAAAGGATAGAGATCTAATGAAAGCAGAGGCAGTTAGTTAACCATGCTTATGAAGGAGGCAAATATAAATGGACCTGCCTCTTTATGACTTCTACTACATCTTTGTGGAACAATAATAAACAAAACAAAAAAATCATTTTGCTTTATTCTCAAATACAAACATATTGGAAGATTGTTGTGTCAGTGCCAGGATGCAGGTATCAAAATTCATTCCTCTTTCTTGTTTTCTTGCAGGTCAAAGTTTGAGAGAAAAATACGTGTATAGATAAAACAGACACAGATCAGACGTAAAAATCCACCTGCTCCATGTATTAATGTGATTCTGTCTGTGAAAATATAATGTCGGGAATTAGGTATCAGGAAAGTTATCTAGATAAATTTAAACAGAATTTTGAACGAAGACGCATTTGGGTAAACAGAACAGGGTGAGATTAAACGTAATGTAAGAGTACAAAAAAAGAATATGACACAACAGGGCAAAGCTCAGAATCTCCGATCTTAAAAACTGCAGTTTTACAGAAGACATTGCCACGGGTGAAGTTACTATAGCTGCTCCCGCTTTCTGCATAGATGTTAGCAGGTGTTGCTGCCTTCCCTTTGCCTCTGAGACAAACACCTGCTAATATTAGCTACCTGCTTGCAGTCCCCACCAGAAGGAGCTTAGCAGATGATATTTTCATTGGATTGTGCAATAATGTGAAGTCTTCTCTAATCTTATTTGGCACATTACCCATTGGATTTATGGAAATCCTTGATGAACCTTGACCCAGAGGTGTAACAGTCACATAAACTCTGCATGTGTACGTTGTGCTGGTCATGAGGTGTGCCCTTGACTTTACTTACTGCCTAAGTCTTTGGCTAGTTCTGCAAGTAACCCTTAAATCCAAAGGGAATAAAGTATAAAAATCAGTCTTCTGAACACATAACACTTTGGCTGATTAGCATGGAGAAAAAAAGAATTAATGATGAGGAGAAAAAAAAAAGATAGCCAGAAACTACAAACACCAGGGAGCCCATTTCAGTGTTACTTGAAAATAAAGCAACAATAGCAAGACTAGTCATCTCATTAAATAATAATTTGTTATTTCCCTTTAATGCTGCACGTGTTCTCTAACGGCTGTGACTTCTGAAGACAGTTGGACTATAATTTCCACATATTTATCAATAGGAAAGTTGTATAACTTTTAATGAGTCCTTGAACTGACCACCTGTGAACAAGAAGTATTGTAAACCTTGTCTCTTGAAATATGAAAAGACTTGAAATACGATAAGTCTTCCTTTATGTGGCTGATCTGAAGTGGGTCTTGAAATCAGTGGCAGACAGCTCAGCCAGTGCTTCCTACAAAACTAAAACATGTCTGCCACTTATGTCCAATGGCAAGAAGATGATCTTATTTTGTTATATGTTTATATATATATATATATTATTTATTTATATTAATATAAATAATATTATATATTATTTATTATATATTATATATATAAATTATATATATATATATTATATATATATATTATATTATATATAAATATATATATATATAATATAATATATATATTATGTTATATATAAATATATAATAAATATATTATTTATTATATATATATTATATATAAATAATATTATATATTAAATAAATATATTAATTATATATATTATATATATAATATATATATATTATATATATGTTTATATGTGGAAATCTGCAGGTAATTAAAGAAGGAAAAATGCCTCTGTTAATTAAAGATTTCTTCTTTCAGTATGAAGACAAACTGTCGTGTTTCCTTGTGATCAGAGTCCGGTCACCAGGAGAACTTTCCAGCTGTTGAAAGGTTCTCATGGTCCTTCGTGTCTACATGATTTGTAACTTGGATGTCTTGTGACTAGAGGTAGATGTGCTTAGAGCAAGATTCTGGACTCATGAATTTCATTTTTGTATGAAACTGAGTTAGTATAGCTTGCTGCAAAATGTCAGAAGTAAAGTCATTTGAAAAATGTCATTTCATTTCAGTTGAAAGGCTTTGCAAGTTTTACCAGTTCCACAGTGCTAATGACTGGTTATAAAATTGAGTCTTCCTTCATTATATTCTTGCTTATATATCATCTGTTTGCTTTATCCTATTTCATTTTTCCTTCACTGTTTTGTTCAAGTTTTAAGACTTTGATTTTAAGTCACTTATCTTCTGCAATGTGTTGCCAGAATTCTTTTCCACTCAGTGTAATGAAATAATGCTGTATCAATGTATCTGTATGAAAATTTTCAGAAATGACAAAAATGCATTTCCAACATGGAGTTCTTTGTATGTTGAAATAAAATACTATTTTAATATAAATTTTTAAAATTATGCTTTCAACACAAAAATTTTGTCTCAGCCTTTGTTGTGAAATTTTTTATGATGATGACTTCAGAAGTAAATATTTTCAAAGCATCATTTCTTCCAAACATTTGAGATCCTGCATTGTCTTTGCAAATCAAGAAGAAATACAGTTAAAAAAAGAAATTTAAATTCCAGGTTTACACACAATACTGTCATTTTTATTTCACAGATATGGATCACCTTCCAACTCTGAACATGCTGCAGGAACATGCTGCAGGAACTCCAGTACTCACTTTAAGAAGAATATTGGATTTTGAATTCATTTCCCAGCATGAAGAGCTCTGCAAGAAGCTGAAGAATCCAGAAAGAATTAGAAAGCACAACCACAAAGAGTATTAACAGAAATACTGTATAATAAGCAAGGCAAATCATCCCTTCATTCCGATGACAATTAAATCACAGGTAACACGGCGCTTTCCTGCTTTCAGCAGCACTACAGAGATAACCTCCCTGCGATGAATATATTTTCAGCAATTTTTCCCATGTGCTGGTCTGAACCAGGCTTTTCTTTGATGCCAGACATAAATATCCTACTGCAACTCTTGTCTTGCTCTTGCATAAATAAACTGTCTACCAGCACTGGAAAGAGGCACTTGCTATTGTGTTTCTGTTGTGACAGTGTCAAAGAAAAAAACATACGAGGTGTTTTCCAAGGGGCCATCTTTATTCTGATGAACATCCATACAGAAAATGTAATTGCATCCTTTTAAAACATCATCTTGGTGCAGCAGAATATTCTGTGAATCTGCTGAGAGATTCACTGCGCCAATAATGTCATCCTTTAGTTTTCATACAGTTTTAATGGAAATATGTGAAAAACAGGAGCAACACAGCATTTCCCTTTGTGGCATCAGTCTCAAATGAGCTAGGTCCCACACTTTTCCATTTCACATATTAGAATGAATATGCAGCAGGAGGAGCTGCCTTACATTTTCCACTCTTCATGTTAAATATAATCTCCCAGGCTGAGTGCTGAATCACATCTCCCAACTATTCCCTGCTCCAATTGTGCCTTCACTTGTGATGCTTTTATTTACCATGTCAGCTTGTACCTTTCTTAGCAGTGTTGCTTTTCTTCCCCTTCAAACAAACATATCCTTTTCTCTATGGCAATCTTTGAAATGTGTGCTCAAGTCAGGGGTTAGACAAACCTTATCAGTATGCATGTGTGTGTGTGTGTGTGCACTTGTGTATGTAATTCAGGTATTTTCTCTTACTGAGCAGTACAGTTGCATTGGAAAGCTCGTAAAAGCCCGAGTGGAACAACAGCACAATGCATCAAAGGGGAGACTGAGATTCTTTTTTTTCTGTAATTTTGGTTGAATGAATCACAAAGTGGCAATTATATGGCACATTTTTCTTCTAAAAAATTGGCCTTGTTGTGCCTCTAGACAACAAAACAGCATGAAGGAACCATATAGGCACAGCTTGGTTCCAAATAACCATGTTTACCTAATATACACAAATATGCCAGGCCTCCCTATATAAACATTGCTGTTCTGACTTATTTCTGGAAGTTTCTGAAACATGTAAAATCATGAGCAGAAAAGAACATTCACTATTTATTTTCACTGTAGGAAAAGGCAGTAAGTTTCAAGCACAAACATATTTGCAATGTGATAGGGAAAGATGACAGCAGTATCTGTGGAGCATTTCATCCCCACTCACACAGTGAAAATCTTGCAATGGAAAAAATCACTGGAGGTGTGCAGCTTGAATTTATAAATCACACACTTTGATTTATCTAGAATATATTTTCTGTGTTATTTAATTTGAATTGATTCCTACTGCGTTTTCCTTTCTGTCCTTTTATAAGATATTCAAGAGATACTCCGAGCAACATGAAACACTGTTAAGGGAACTACCACTCCTCTCTTTTCTTATCTCTTGGGCTGCTTTTTTCAGCATTCAAAACTGGCGCCTGAGTTGTAAAGCTCCCTTGCAAGATTCCTATCAGATGAGGGCTGGTGACAGGCAGGTTTTCCTCCGGGAACCTAACGGAGTCTTTGAATTCATCAGAAATTGCAAATGATGCAAGATGACTCAAAAATATATTCCCAACAAGCACTCAAGAAATTCCCAGACCAGAAGCGTGCCTGAATTTAATAAATGGCATATTCAAAATGTAACAAAAAGATAATTTCAACCTGATTCCAGGGGAATCTTCAGCAGATGAGTCCCAGCCTGTGGCATTTGTGCCTGGCACTGCTGTTTCCACGCAATTGCGGTGGGGGTGCAGGGCTGAGATTGTGAGGTCTCCTACCTTCCTGCCAAACCTGGAAATGCTGCTGTCTGGGGCTATGAGAAGCACTCCCTTACCGATAGTCAAGTTTTAACTCGATTTCTCCTGTTAGTGGTTTGCACGAGGATTCTTACAGAGCACATTTGTGGCAGTCATTCCTCACTCACAATCACGAGTCCAAGAGGTTTTTCCCACTTTTTCCTTCATTCTGGAGGGAAAGCATAACGTATTTCATGAAAAGTTCAAAATGGGAGTGCAGTTCATATTTGAATTTGGTGCTCTCTTTTCCAAGTGGTGGAGCACTGTAACTCATTTCAAGTCCTGCATTTACTGCTATACCTGTAAAACATCCCCTCCCCTTTCTGCATTTAATTGCTTTTTCAAGAATTTGTAACAGCATCGCTTGGCTTTTTGGTTTGTTTTTATACGGTGGTTTGGGGTTGGTTTGTTTCAGGGACAGAGGAGGATCCGCTTAATTACTTTCTTATTCCTCTCCATTTGTACATACTAGTAATCTTACATCTTCCTCCAGCCTGGAAAAATTAGATTCCAACTAAGTGACAGCCTCTTCTTTCCTCTGGCTACTTCCAAAAAAAAACAGAAAATACTGAGTAGAACCAAATTATATACCTAAAAATAAAACATCAAGTTCTAAAAAAATCACTTTTTGAAAATGCCTTTAAAACGTCAAGAGAAGTGAGTTTTTGTAAGTACGTTTTACAATCTTTCTATAGAAAATATTATAATGTGTATTCATTCAGTTTTTGTTCAAGATGATTCCTGCCAGAAGTTTTAAGGAAAAAAAAAAAAACAGTTTTAAGAAGTCCAGAATATAATCAGGCTTAAATTGTCCACCAATAGATTAGCTGCAGAAATCAATATGCTTATTTAATATGGAGCAGGAAAAAGCAAGGGAAGATTTGTAAAAGAGCCTTTCCATGATGAAATAGTAAAGGATCTCATTGGTTATCTGTTCAGTTAGAAGAAACAAAGAATGAAGAGAGATTCTTCAAGTCACTTAATTACAAAATTCTGTTTTCTTAAAAAAAAGAAAAGTCATTCTCTAGCATGGGTCCCTCCCTATCAATCAATATCCCTTTGTGGGCTCCTTTCTTCAGTGCTGAGGGAGGGAGGGATTTTGTGCTCCTCTGAAACCAGTTCTATCTGGGATCTAGTCCCATAATAGGGAAATTCAAGCTGAAGACTTCACTTTTTGTTGTAGTTGTTGTTTGTGTTAATTGATTAATAAGAATAATCTGCTCCAGCTAGAATCGCTCTGGGTCCTTCCCATTTCTCAAGCCTATCCTTCTATTTCCTTTATAGAAATCATAAATGTTTGATCACATGGGTCCAACTGCTTCAAAGTCACTACCTCAAGCCACCATTTTTCCACCGATTTCATTTAATTTCTACTTTTTTTTTTCCCCAGAGTTCTGACGCTTATTCAAATTGAAAGCAAACAAACAAACAAATACATCTCTTTATTCCTTTCCTTAGTTCAAATACCTTGCAAGACAAAAACAAATAACCACTTTGATCTGGAGAGAGTGTGGATTTTCCTTCTTTAAAACAAGCAGAGGATATTTGTGCAAGTGAGGGGTCAGGGTCAGGACAGGCAGAGCTTGTAACTGAAGTTGTCTGTCTTCGGGCCATGCAACTGGGCTGCAAGTTTCCCTAATGCCTTGGCACTGATCCATACCCTGACCTGGAGACACTGAGCTCAGGCAAAGAAGCCAATTAGGTTATAACCTGAAGTTGGTTCAAGCAGAGATCCTGTAGGTGAACTCTGGCTCCATTATCCACTAAGCTGCCCTGAACCGGCACGTGGTTTAAGCAGGAATGGGTTGTTTTTGTCAAAAATCATAATTTCCCTGGGAATCAGAATGGTATATAATAATGGGGGAAAAAATTACAGTTGCACAACTCATTTTCTTTACAGTGGAAAAGCCATTTTATTGAAAGTCATTCTCTGTTGTTCTCCTTTATGTAGATTCTGTAGAAGTGTGCTTCTTAATACTTCATTCCATTAGCACATCTCCTGCTTTATTTCAAAGTGTACATTTAAATGAGAACAATACTCAGAAAAGAAAAAAACATTCTGGTGCATTTGCATTTGCTGAAAGGGACAAACCATGAATGAATGCTACAACAGCTTTTGTAATTTCCTCTGTATTCCCCTATTTTCTTAGCACATTTGGCAGGAAAAAAAAAAAAAATGAGAACTAAGATATGAACACTGAACCTCGGCTTCTACACGCTGGCACAACTCCATAGAGTCAGTGTAGATACTTTGATTCATATCAATTGAAGGTCTGTCTTAAAAGTTTGCAGAAGTAATGGGAATGGGAGAATTTCAGCAGTGCTCCACTGACAAAGGGAAGATGTGCTGTGGGGAGCTGCACACACAGGGAGCGCACAGCTATGCCTGCGTACATGTTAATTAAAGCAGTTTTTTATTTTGGTACTGGAAAGCTGGTTAAAACCATCTGTTTCAGAATATTCTATGAGCTAAGAAGAAAATGTGATCAAGATTAGATCTAGGTGATAAATAGTTGGGTTGTTTTTTTATTCTGTGGCTTAACCTAAAGATCTAAATAGTATTTGCGTCACAGTACTTAAGTACAGATGCAAAGGTTTATTGCAGTGTGACAAACAAAATGATCTTAGGTTAATCTGCAATGTTTTGTTTCAAACAAAACGCAGATTTAATTTATTTTGCATTTTTATTTCTGCATATTTTAACCCTTACAATATGGAATTGTGTAATATATTCCGAAACAAATGCTGAAGGAAAATTTCCCAGTTTTTTACTAAAACTAATTGTTGAATGTGACCCAGTCTGAGGCCTCTTACACATCAGGCAATCAACAGGCTGATGCCTCGGTGGAGCTTTCCAGCAAATTACCTGGCACAGCCATCGCAGGGTAGCTGTGCTGGAGCACATCCCTGGAGCTGAATTAGAGGTTGTAAATTGCCTCCACAAATCCCTTCCCTCACAGTCACTTATTGTCCCACATAAGTAGCTATCATTTTAATTGACAGAGTGTTGTGTGAGGGATGCAAAATCATGAAAAATATGAAGTGCATCATAGAGAGACAAAACACAGATCCATTGAAATTACACCTTGTCAGGAGGGAAAATATTCTGTTTGGCTGAACATGAATCAAAGAATTTGGAAGAGCAGAATGCTGGAATTACCTGGACTCAGAAAGTAAGTATAGAAAAGGATTTGGCTTGCTTATTTAGATTCCTATTTTTCTGTTCTTATTTTTCTTTTGTGTTGGCCACAAACAAAGGGAAAACTGAGGAAGATTTAAAATACAGGTAATAGCAACTTGTATCTGTAGGGTAGGTAGTCCAGCTACTGATAACAGCACAGAAGCATTTCCCTTAGAACTGGCTTGAGCCTAGCCAGAGTCCAAAGCAACAGCAATGGATTGGCTGCTCAAGGGCCCACATGCAGTGAATTTGTGGTCCGTGTCCCTCTTTCATAACAGTGTCTACATGATTCACAGGCTCTTCGTTGGCCCCAGAAACTAAGATGAATTTTGCTGTCGGAACACATCTGTCATGTTGGAGTGTTGACATCATGTGTGATGTTACTTAGCAGTTCTGGTATTGCACACTTGAAAGAATTTCAGTAGTACCTCTTCTCTAAAATAGATGCATTGCTATGAAGGAAATACATGTATACATGCCTAATCACAATTCTGTCATCTTACGATGCAAAGCCACACAGGAATATTCAATTCCTGTATCTTTCTTGCCTTTGTTCTCTGCTCCACATTTTGTATTGCCCTATGAAATGCATGCAACAGTAGAATGAAGATCAAGGTTTATTTTCTCCTTTAAAAAAGCAAAAACAGAACTGAAATATACCATGGCCGAGAAGCTGAAAAATGTGATAAATAAAAAATGATTATCCCTACTGAGTTCTGTTTCACTTTGCATTGTGTTCTCTTTTGCTGGAAAGGCAGAAATATCTTACAACACAGATATCAGTGCCAGTCATCAAAGCTATTTCTGTCTTAAGGAGTGAGGGTAGAAGAATCTATACCTTAGTTTTTCTACTGAAAAGAGAGATTAAAAATAGGTTTACATCCAGTATTGATTGATTTATTTATTTAATCCATCCACTGATAGCATGAAAGCTTCTGCTTTAGCACTTTACTGTTGATGCTTGACTGAACTATAGAGCTTACTTTTTTAATGCAACCCTGAAATCAGCTTCAACACTGAAGCAAAGGCCATGACACTAGAGATTTTCAAGCAGATGGAGTAAAAATATTGGTTTTATGTGTATCGGTGCAGTAGGTGTTGAAAATATAAAAAAAAAAATAGAGGACCATTGATCAAAATAATAGATGGAAACATTTTTTAATCTGCACAAGTCTGTACATGTTTGTATCTCCAATTGTAAACACACATACAAAGACCTACAGAAGTGTATCTCTTTCTCCTGAAGAATTTGACATTATATACATCTTGCAGCTTTTAGCTTGATTCCTTGGACTGTTCAGCCAGAATACCATTTTCCCTTCCCTTGTGGCAAGCTACAAACGTTAAGCCTTTTCTAACAGTTCTCTACTGCTGCTTTCTTTCTTTTACTTGATGCACAAGTTCTTAAATAGATTTTTATTTCCAAAAATCAACCATGCTTAAAGTACAACCAACTCAGCAAGCATTTGTTTGAAGGGGAAAGACAGGTTTCTCTTGCTACCCCAACAGCACACGCGAGTGCATTGACCAACGGAAAAGTCAATCCTAGGGTGAGGACCAAGAAAACTCTAACTCCCCTTTTCTCTCCCCAGAGTTCAAACCTGAAGGCTGTTGACATCTCCTATGATTTAATCATTAGGATGAGGTGCTTTGCTGAGGAATGGCCTCATCGGAAGGTCAGACTTCAGGGTTCAAGGATAACATTTGCACTAACAGAATGGTGTATAAGAGATTTATTTTCTCAAGACATATTTATAAATATACTCTGCAAGTGCAGACCTTTATCAATATATTTTCTACACTTGCATTCAAAGCACATTTAAGGAAAATGTGTATTACAATATAAAGCACATGGAAAACAAATGATCTGGGAGTTCATAACAAAGAAGTCAGCAAAGTAAGTTCTGGAGAAACTCTGCAACCAACTGAATCAACTGGCTGGGTTGGGCTGTTTATTATGCTAAGTATGTTAATGTACCTCTGGACTGACAAATGCTCTGGAAGGCAAGGATTTTTCTGATGCAAAGTCCCCTAGTACACCTAGCTTTGACGGAATATCCTGAGAAGTAAGAGTTAACTTTAATGAAAGGCCTATTTGTGCTTTAAAATGTCGTATATAGCTTGATTAATGGAAATAGATTAGAAATAAATATATTTAATATGGAGAACATACTTACCATTACATTATCAGAGCACAACTACATAGGATGTAGTCTAAACAAAAGTCAGCAACTACTAATGAGGCTTGTTAGTGATGCTAATCTATGTAAATGTTATTAATTGAGAACATCTATCTTTTATCTCCAACATTTGGTAATCAGGCAATTAAAAAACAATGACATTCCCGGCGGTTGTTCTCCCAGTAAAAAAAAAAAAAGTGATCAAAGAGTCCTGAATAAGGAAAGGGAAAGTCCCTTATCAAGAGCTGGGCCTTGCCTTGGGCTACCAGGCCTCATTAAAGGCAGAAAAGCTCTGTTGATCACCAATTAACCTGATTTGTAGGAACTCTGATAAAGACCTCAAACAACATGAGTTTTCTTAACTATAATAAATGACACAGTTTATTGACAAAAATAAAAACGTTTGGTTTGAAAAAGAACATAAAGGAGCTATTCAAATTGGATAGCCCTACCACACACCAGTCCTGAAAGACGTGGGATAGGTTTAACTCCACCACATTGGTGGCATATCTTCAATGCCGGATACAGTCAAACCTATTAACAGCCATATATACAACAACCAAATATATACATATTTGGTAGCTGTCACATAAAATTCTGTCATCTCTAGTCATAACAGAAGCAGATTGCATTAATTATGTATGTACCATGCTCATGAATGGAAATTCAGCGCTCTAGGGTGAACTCTGTATCTCAAAACACGAAAGTAAAAAAAAAAAAAAAAAAGGATATTTTCTTGGGGCTTAATTGGTGGACATTTTGTGATTATACTTTTTTTGTTTTTAATCTTAGCAGTTGCTTTAAATTATCCCTAACGTAAATTTCCATAAGTCTTTTTAACCCGTTCTTTCCTTTCTGAAGAATTTAATTTTTCTTCTCATGTGCTGCTTATAGTGTCATGATTAGTAGGTAGAGCACTGCAGCGCGACCGTCAACTATAATTGTAATTATTGCCAGCAGTTCATTAATTCACATGGTGCTGGCCTGTCCCTGCTTCTCTCTGGAGAAGGAGAGAATAATAACTAAACATAGAACTTGGGCCTAGAGTTGGGTGAAAAGGTATTGCAAATATGGTACCAAATTCAAACCTTATCTGTGTTTAAAGGTTAAACAGTGTTGTTCTATGACTACAGCTATTCCACCAAGTCTGTATGCATTACGAATGTACCTGCTAGAGATATAATTGTTTGTGTACTGGGGATCTTGCCAACATCAGCATGTCCTCTAAAACTATAACCTGGGCTTACGTTGCCTTATGGGCAAAATCTTTAAGTGTGCTTTAAGTCTTCAGCAATAAAACGCATTTGAGACTGTGTAACTAGACCTGTCTTATTAGGTCTGCCAAGTAGCTGATGTCCATGATTTTATGGGCCAGATCTGACTTTGAAAAGAATCAGATTGGGTCATAAAGTGAAAAAATACCACTGTCACTTTTTCTGACATATCCATTTGACACATGCAGGACTGTATCTCAGATTTATATATCACAAAATCAGCTCACTTTTCTTCCGTATGATGGAGGCCTCTGTCATTTCCACAAAAATATTTTCTGTTATAAAATATTTTTTTCTCCTCATATCTTTATCCTCTATCCATTCAGCGCTAAAGTGATGAAAAAAATCAAGTGGAGAGGTCCAACACCATCAAATGAGCATTTTTAAAAAACTTTAATATACAAATTGATTATATGTCACATACTTAGCAGAGAACTCTGGGCATCAGGAAACACGTCTGAGAAGAAATAAAAAGGAGACAAAGCAGTGAAGGTAGTATGAAGTGTCAATACCCACTTTGAAGCTCAGCTTCCTTTTTATTAAGATGTTAATAAGAAAGCTCAGGTGCTGAATGTTGGAGTACATGAATATTTTGGTCTGTGATGACATTTATATGCTTTTGGTTTTGTTTTTTTTTATCTAACTCATCAATGCCCTTCTACCCAAAAAAAGAAAGCTATTGGTTAGTGATACCCTGAGTGAGCTTTTATCCTAATATTTAGAACTGAGCACATTTTACAGCAGAGATAATTATCTCAAACCAGTGATTTTGGTTGGTCTTTGATTTAACTGTACAAGCAGATGCCACCATAGAGATTCTATTATGCGCAAACAATTGTATTTCATTGGTAAGTGCCCTGCATGCCTACCTCATTATTAGAACCCAATTAATTTTTCTTTGTAATAAAATGGAAAGACTTAGAGTTAACAGCAAGCCTAAGCTAAAGAAATTTGGACCAACCGCAAAGAGTACCTGGAAGAAACATAAAGAAAGAAGAGCGGTAATTACGTGACACAGGCACACACACAGAAAAGAAATAACATGAATTGAAGTTTCAGAAACAGGCCCAGGGAGCACAGATCACAATCTGGCTAGATTGCAAAACTAGTACTGAGATGTCTTAATTATATGATTGATGTAGGCTTCAAAAGAAAGCTCAGTGTTCACAATGGCTACAAGGTTATGAATGTTATCTAACGTATAAAGACAACTGCCACCAAAGGCAAACACTACACGTGAAACCTGAGACCTTTCTCTTTCAGAACCAATCAATAATGTCTTATTTTTAGTCTATATTACGTTTAAGAAAATGTGATGACATCCTTGATTGAAGATCACATGAATAATTATGCCAGTAATGACTCACTTTGTAGGATCTACAAGGATTGGATCTACAAGGACTGTCCTTTGAATTTCTGTGACTCTATATGCAAGGGAACTTGGTTCAATTACCTGATAGAAGTATGTAGACTATTTGTTTGAAACAAACCGAAAAAAAAAAAAAAAAAAAAGCACTGCTTGGGGACATGATCAGCACATTCTAACACAATTCTGATTATTTTATTCCCATGATTTAGCTCATCAACGAATTACCTGTTTTCAAGACAGCATGGTTAGCTGACATCACGAGTTTCATTTCGCTTGGAATTCCAGTATTTCAAAGCTTGATTTTCTCCAAATTGGACAAAAAAAAATCCTTCAAATTTCAGTATTTTAGAAAATTTAATTCAAGCTTGTCAGTAGAGTCTCATTTTCAATTTTATTATTACAATTGTTATCGTGAGTAGAAAATAAGGAAAAGAAACATTTCTTCAGTAGAAACACTTTTATAACTTGGGGTTCAAAACTGAACAACAAAATCAATGCAAACATTTTTTTCAGTCAAGCAAATTATATCCCAGAAGGAAAATTGTTTCATTTCAGAATCATACACTAAAGGTGGTATCTGAGCTTCCAAAAAAAAAAAAAAATTCCAGAATATGACAAAATTTTTAGCATTTCTCTGGCTGTCAGTGTCACCAGTAAACTACTTTTCCAACTTTTGCTTAGTGTTGAGCAATTTGCTCAAGTGTTATATTCACATATAAAATGCACTCACCTGCACACACTCAAGTCTAAGGGACTACTATTTCCTTGCAAGCATCCAACATTTCAGACCAATTGGACATGATATAGATCTTTATCTACAATGGATGGAATGAAATAAGGTGAATAGTCTCTAAAAGCCGTAAGTATATTATGGCACAGCACATTTATACAGCATAATGCTTTCTTCAGAGATGGGTTTGGGTAGTCCAAACTATCTGATCTTTGCCAGTGTTGTAGGTGAAACAATCTACCCCATCACCTGATCTTTTTATTATTGAAGGGTAACATTTTCTGGGAGGTACCCAAATATAACGTTAGCACAGTTGGCCCAATTCTTCTTGAAAGTCATTTTATGAATACTGATTGACCAGGTCCAACGGTAATAGAGTGAGAGTTAATGCTACAAGCATTACACATAAGAGGCAAAAATAAAAGCTATACTGTGCAGACAGGAAGGGTGAAGGGTCCATTGAAAATCAGAGAGATTAGCAGCTCATCACATTATATGTGGGTTATCAGGAGACAGAGGTAATGAAAGTGAGACCTATATCCTTGATCAATAAGAGTTTGACTGCATTTTGAGTTCATTTTCCCCTGCCAAGAGTGAGACAGCAAGCTTACTATTGATCACAGTGTTAATCCATAACTAGTCTGGGCCCTAGCCTAGTGAAACAAGGAGGAAAAATAAGATAATAAGCAGGAACTCTTGATCTTTTATTATTGTGTGCTAGATAAAGAGAGTGCAAGGTTCAAGGTGAAATACTTTATGATTAACCCCTTCCTTGCTGCCTAGCACTAAGTGCACAAATCAAAGTAAATTACTCATGCCCCATTACATACATATATATATGTATGTATATAGATAGATAGATAGATAGACATCTTGAATTCTGTTTCCAAACATTGTGCTAGGATACCTGCATGGGTACACAGGCTACATCTGCATATCTCTTCAAAACCCAGAAGACAAAGACACTCACATGGCAATTGAGCATGATACCAGGGCCACATCCTCAGCTGGCGGAGGCCTGGGACTTCTCCTCAAAATAAGCATAGAGGATACTGTAACTGAGACAGGATTTGACCCTAAGCCTCACCTTCAGCAATGAACTTTGGAAGCTGAACTCACTTGATAGTAGATGAGAAATAGTTTTCATTGCTTCTGTACCTACTTTAGCATCTAGCCTTTGTAAGCACACCTTGGCATTCTCTAACTGTAGGCTTTTTTTTTTCCTCTGATGTCTTTAACTGACAGCATGTGCAATCAAGACAACTTAATCTTTCCTGTGGCAACAGCTGACTGATGTCAGAGACTGCCACTGTTTTAAGGTGAGCAGCTGACTGGAACTAGCAATGGCCAGTTGCCTTTTAATAGAATCTGGGAAAAGAAGGAAAACTAACACTGTTCTTGCAAAATTGTTTTGAAATGTGTATATTCCATAAATCATTGCTTCAGTAAAATTTTAAACCAACAGCATTTCCTTCAAGACTAAAATGAAGTTTGTCTCCTACCTTAAGTTTCTAAAAGCACTAGAAATGAGAGCTTATGTTCTTTCCACTTGGAGCTGAGAAGCACATCAAGAGTCCAGTAACCTCTCTCACTGTGAAGGTATAATTGAAATATTTGCATCTGCGTACTCATTCAGCCTTACTGCCTTTTTGTGTGAACCTGTCACATCTCAGCAGATATGGCTCAGTAGTGGCATTTCTAATGTGAGTTAAATTGACCAGCATCCCAGCACAGCAGTGGCACTGCCTGTACTGCTGCAGAGGCCTTTGGGATGAAGCTGAGAACCAAAAGTCTTGAAAATGCAGCATAGAAGGAATTGCTTCATTTTCTCTGAAAATAATTAACAAAGATCCCCTCTCTTCCTCGAATTTTCCAAGTAAAATCTCAAGATTGGCCAAACTGCATCAATGTACATCATCCTTAGTGAACTGAGAACACAAAAACAGCAGCACACATTGGCAGTGACGGAGAAGTCTTGCACTCAGTGTGAATCTCACAATAGTGTCATTATTTGATACTTTGACTTTGCCAAATCACAATTGCGTTCAGCCTGCTAATGCCACTTTGCTATTCCAGGTCAGCAGTGCACTTCTCAGCTCTCTTAGGCCACAACTAACTCAGGTAGCCCGTAGGACTAATTTACAGCCTCTACAGAGCTACCTTACAGTTAGCTCATTTTATTAGTTGTTAAATTACCCCTATGCATCATTTACATGTTGCATGAGTTGGTCGAGATAATTAATGCTTGTAAAACGCTCTGAGGTTTTTGGATGAAATGTACAGTAGAATTACAACAAATTATTCTCATGATATTGATGATAAAAGAAAAAATTGACAACAGCTTTCACATGCTATAAAAAAAACAAACCTGTGGCTGGAATGCTCTTCTCCAGCTGTGAGTGCCCTGTTTTCTCAGATACTCAAACAGAGAGAAGATTAATCTTCAAGTGGTAGATAGCCAGTGCATTTCTAGTGTTCAGCATGTTTTACACAAGACTGCAATGCAACTACCCACTGCAAAATAAATCAATTTATGAACAAAACCAGGGGAGGAAAAATCCTATTGCTCTTTAGTTTAATAACACAAAGAAATCAGGGGAAAGTGAAAGTCCTGAAAAATAGCAGGTGTGGTTTTTTAACATCAAATTGCTAAAACATTGGTGGAGGCAGCACCCGCAGGTTAAGCTGAATGTTTCTTGCTATGCAATATAGAGAAGCAGAGACTCCTGCAGATAAGAAGCAAGCATCTCTTCGCAGTTTTAGGATCTGTGTTTAAGGAACTGCTCTCCTATATTTTATAGTATTTCAGTAGTTTGATGCACACTATTAGCTTTATATTCTGAGAAGAGGCTCAAATACTTGATGCCTTTAATTCAAGGTGTTAGCTTTCCCTGATAAGGAGGTTTCCCCAAACTCTCTCATCTCATTTTTGTTGTGCACTTGAAAGCACTCATTAAGTTTGCAATGAAAGGAGGTGGTTAGAGCATAGGAAATTGTCAAGTGGACTCTTGCACAGGAGCTGCTTTTATAAGGTCATGATCCAAACTGGTCACTGAAGACTGGATTGCAGGTATTTATACCTGCATGTGAACACAGGATAAATTTATGCACTTTGAGCAATGTTCCCTAAATCTTTATGGATGGTATTTTCTGACTACGGTCTCCATTTATGCACTTGCCAATATTTAGTGCAATATCTGCTCAAATAAATGTTATTTTCTTCTTCTATCCAAGGCAGCAACCTTAATAATTAAATATAAAATATCTTTCATGATAATATAAGTGCAGAGATTCCAAGATACAGATGAAGCCCTCTATATTCATCTGTTATAATGTGTGCCAAACCAATAATGAAATGCAATGTAACATTCATAGTCAGATCAGAGCTTTGTGGTTTTACTCTCTTAGAAGTTCTGGATTTCTCAACCTGACACTTCTGCCTGATGTGCCCCTGAAGAGGGCTACAGAGTCTTGCAAAATACTTGCAAGTAAGTTCTGCTTCTTTTGAATACAAAACATCTTGACCTCAGATTGTGGGGTGAATACATCTCTACTTCATGGATGAGGGAAAGTAGTCACAGCCTGGAGTTAGAAGGCTTCTTCCTGTTTGGTAGGAAGGTTTCACCATGTTTCCAAAAAGCAAAATTCAGAATCGGCCACTGGGAACAGAAGCCAAGTTTCCAACATAGTGTGCCGAGTTAAGAGCTTCACTGAACCTGGAAGAACAGGTAGCAAAGGAAGGTATTAGAAAAACAGCTTCGGAGAGGACACATGTATGGACAATAGCAATAAAGAGAATTTATTTGGACTGGAGAAATGTTCTAAAACTGGATTATCATCAGCTGGCTGTGGGAAATAGCTGAGGTGAACCTTGGGAACTGCCCTAACCTTTGAATGATGCTGCCCTAGCTGCGTCCCACCTCACTGTTCCTCTTCCTCCTTCAGCTGTCCAAGTAAGTGCAGATGTGTGCTCTTTTGCTCTGTGTGAGAATCTGCTCCAGAAATATTCCCTTGGAATGTATTTTTACTATTAAAAGAGCAGATCCGTATGACATGAAAAGAGCCAGACACTTCAAGTGAAATGAGAGCTAAAGAAAATGCTTTTTCATCGAGAAAGTAGACTGGTTTCTTTCTTTCATTTGACAAATTATAATGTTGTAAGTAGTAGATTGAATAGATGTTTATTAATTATTCCCCTTCAAAATGTCCACCGTTGACATAAATAGGAACTGATGGATTTCTCTAGGGAACATTTATTTTAAATAATAATTTTTTTTGTTGGTTTTAATAGGGTATAATGATGTATAAGAAGTAATGCTGTTTGATAAATGTCAACACGTTCAAGCTTTTTGCAGTATTCTAACAAACCATACAATTTTCCAAAAAACATTTTCTACAACAACACACGACAGACCATTTTTGTCCAGTGTCCTATTTTACACAGCTCACTTACCACTCTGGGGACACTCCAATGGCGAAGGCATGGAGAGATGAGCCATGGCCCTGCTCTGCAGCTGGATCGAATGGGGATCTTCTCCATGGTGGAAGAACTTGATTGTATTTTTCTTGTTTGATGTTCCTTGGAACTCTATGCCCAGGATCTGATCCCCTGCCTGCTTTGCAGAGATTATTTGCCTGGATGTACTGCACAGAATTAATCTTTATGCCAGAGGTACACACTGTTGAGATGATAGTGGGATATTTCACTGTAATATACACTGCAGTCACACCCAGGAATACTGGCATGAGTTGTTACAAATGGAATTTCAACTCCAGATTGTCGAAACTAACAATAATTCATGTAATCATTTTATACTAATTATAGGTCACCTACTAATATCTTTAATTAATTAATACTGTAATATGATTGTATAATTTATAGTTACTGTTGGAAAAGGTTAAGTTGTCAAGAAAGACACGAGACAAACAGAAATGTTATTAAGACCTAACGTAAACATTCAATTCAAAACTTGAACTAAACATAAAGAGCCAGCACAAAGAAATAAACGCCTAAACAAATGCATACACAAACTGTCCTATAACTATCACAAGCCCACAAAACAGTTGGATTTCTTGTAGATTTTTCTCTCTTCGCAAGTGAAATAGCAGCAACTTTTTATTTTTGTTTCAGTGGGAATTTGTCCCTTCGGAAATATTTTAGCCAAATTTTTACTAAGTTTAAATTGTGATCATAAAATGTTTTGCAGGGAAACTTGGTCCAACTGAGGATAAATGTAAATGAAAGCTCAGGTAGTTCTGTTATCATGTCAACAATTACTTAAACGTGGTTTAAAATCAAAGCCCTTGAACACTAAGCCACTTTTTCTTCAAATCATTCATTTCCAAAGATCTCACAATTTTTAGCCCAAAAAATTCTATCACTGTCTTAGCTTAATCTTCCCCCCCCACACACACACAGGGTTTAGGAAAAAAGAATTACCTTCAGTGGGATTCACAGCCCCTTCACACCATGCTTGGAGTGGGCTTTAAGCCCCAAAACCTTCAGAATCCAGCACAGAGCAGCCATCAGGTTTCTCACATCTCCACTTGGAAGCTGTATTATGCCTAAGTAACTTCATGCAGCAAAACATTCCTTCTGAAATCACCGGAACTGCACTTATTTAAGAGCTGACAGCTGCTGGAATTTTGGATGGGGGATTTTTTTGAGACGTTTTCTCTTCAAACATGTTTGTGCAGATCGGACCGTGCTTTGAGTGAATAGTCATCTAAACCATGATAAATGAGAAAACCTGGCAAAAAGCATGCAACTGAGAGCCACAAAGTCAAACAAGAGGACTGAGATGAGAATCTGTCCCTACTGTTTCTTACTGACATATGCTATAATACTATTGAATTATTTCAGCAACCTGATGTGAGAATGGGGTGTGGGGTAGAAATTTGCAGATGGTAACAAGGGCAAAAAATGCAGCATGAATTTTAAATCTGTGCAGTATAACATTTTAGCATCAAAGTGAGCATTTAGTACCAAATACCATTAACATTTCCATGGGCTTTTTATTAAATGCTTGCTCAGCAAGTCAAGTGTCTTTCAAGCCCGCGACAGCTGTGAATGTATAAATATATATTGACACATATATTAACGCATGCAAATAAATGTATTTCTTTCATTTGTTGTGGAAAAGCGTTATTATAAGGTTTTTGACTATTTAGAAACTAATTTGCATCGTCAATCTGCACAGCTGAAAGAGGGACATGCAAAACTACCTGTCTACCTATTGGGATCACTGCAGCATCTGCTCCCAGCTCATCCTTTCTATTCCTCATCCTTTCTGGTTCCTAGCAAGGAACAGGCATGGATCTTAGCCCAGGTCTCACTGACAGCATCTCCTTTAATATTACTTGTGTTCTTGTTTAACAGTGGCTTCAAATCCAGGTAAGAGTCAGCCAATGCCAAACAAGAAATAAAAAAGGCATAAACTGTTCAAAATAATGCATTGCAGAGAACAGTTCTGCAGCTAAATGCAATTCTTACAGCTTAATTGTCGCATAGCTTGCTAACGCCAGACCCAGTTGGCAGTCACCTGATAGCTTCTGTTTTTACCCCGTGATAGTAACTAAATTAATTTGTTTCCTAATAAAATATTTCAGGATGTTGAGAAAATACAGATAAGCAGAGAGAATCCTTATTAGGATCATCAGTATTAACATAAAATCCTTTTGTGCTCATTAAAGAAAACACAGTCAATTTAATTAATGCATATTAATCCCTAGTTGACATTAAAATCAGCTAAAAAACAACACTGATATAGATTATTAAAATGAGACCAAAAAAAAGTGTAGAAGGTGGCCTCCATAGGAAGAAAATCATTACTGGAGCTCTACATTTCTTTCTTCTTTTTCTTCCATGGAAATTGTAATCCAGCTGCATCCACTGTTGCTTCCACAATGCCCTAAGCTTGCACTCCCAAGTTGCTCACTGAGGGACACGGTCAGTGGGCAGGATAGGGATGGTTTGGTGGTTGGACTGGATGAGCTTGGTGGCTTCTCCAACCTTAATGATTTTATGTTTTAACCTGTGGGACTTAGCAGCAGAAAGAAACACTTGGTATGAAAAGCAGTCCCAAGCAATGGTGACATGGGAAAGAGACACTGCGTGGTCTCTATGTGGACAAGTGATCCCACCCCTTCTCAGCTAATGCCTCGATCTCACAATTTATTTTAGAGATAAGGTGTCTCAGAGAAGTCTGCGATACACCCCGAGTGGTTCCAGTTAGCCAAATATTTAGGAGTGGTATTATAAAAATTGCCCAAGTGATTGTCGTGCGCAAGGTTTTAAGTTTCTAGGCACCTAAAGCTTGTAGATTCCACACGTGGGCTCAGCAGTGCCTTGTGTGCTAACTCTGGGATTAGTGCAAGTGTATCAGCCTTGCCTGGATAGGAGTGCTTGGCACCAGCCGTGGGCTGTGAGTCTGTGTTTGCTCAGGGACTGTGACCCAGCACTGCAGGGAGCTCTGCAAGCAAGCTATGCCAGGATTAGGCTTCCCTGGGGGGGAATTCCTATCCATCCTCAGGGATCTGCTTGCTCTGGGTGCAGTAGGAAAGAGGGGCCAGTCCTTTCTCAGTTCCCTTCCCTGCAGAGTTGGAAGCACACCAGAACATGGGGGTGCTCAGGGCTGAGGTTTGCCATAGCAATGACTTTAGCACCCATCTCCACAGAATATCCCAGACTTACAGCACTCACCCTGGAGTTAAATTTCTTCCTCTAGTGCCTGACACAAAGACACAGAGCCATACTCATCGCTGCCTCTGGTCCTATTTTTCTGCAGAGTGGAACCATTTCAGGAGGAACACATGAACATATGGTCCACTCTTCCCTTCCATATCCCACCAGAGCTGGGGCAGAAGCCCTCACAGACAGAGGAAAACCCCAAGCAAAGATCACCCCTTTGGGGCAGCTCCAACCAACCAAGGGCAGAACATCTTCTAAAAGGGAAAAGGCAGCAGGTTGTCCCTCTTCCTTCACCAGGACTGTTTTCTCTCTTAAAGCCCTGAGAATCCCTCCTTAACCAACCCCTTCTACATGGGCAAAGACCTTGCTGGTGAAGGGCTCAGAGCAAAAGCAGAGCCCCAGAGATGCCAAAAGGCAAATTCTAGGGCTTGCAGGCTTCAGGGAGGAAATCTGCAGCACCTATAAGCTCCAGGTCTATTTTGGCTGGCAGTTGCACAGCCATTTTGAGAATACATATTTTGGACATAGGTGTGTAGCTGCCTTTGTGTGCTCAACCCAAGCTGCTTTCGGAAATTGGTTTTAGATTATTGTGCAAATATTACCTCATTATTACTTTGTCGAATGAGGACAACAATCATTTGTTCCCAGAAGATGTGCTGTTGGCTAGAGACTGATCTTCAACTTCTGGCTTAGATTTCAACCAGAGATGGCAGAAAAGCTTCCTGAAAGAAGAACATAATAAGTTCTGGTTTAGAATTCTTGTGTATACAGCAAAAAATCAATTCATTTTATAGAATCTAGGATCAATAATACGTATCTGTTCTCCTGGACACAAGTATTTCAAAAATACCATTCAAGTCACGGCAGGCCTTATTTAACTTAATGAGAGTTTTGCCATTGATTGTTTGGTTACATTTCACATTATATTTCCTCACTGGTACCTGGCGGTTTTGTTGTGCAGAGATTTTAACCCCTCTGTGAGGGTTTTTTTTCTGTTCTCCCCCCAGGATTTCTGTCCTCTACTACAACCCTCCATGCTCCCATCACTATCGATCACACAGACTTGTCTCTTCACCCTACTGCTTGTTTTATTCACTACTAGAAAAACATAAAACATCGGGAAGATGCTTCAGAAGAAAGAATAAGGTGTGTGATTATCCCACACCTGTTTTGAGGACGTCCCTGTTTGCTAACAAATTAGAAAAATATTAAATGGCTTTTTTTTTTTTTTTTTAATACCACGACACGTTCCAAACTACGATAAGATTTTGGGCTAATTAAATAAGAAGTAAGGACTGATAACATCCTGTTTTTATGATGGATGTTAGCATGTCGATTCTTCGCTTTTTTTTTTTTTTCTCCTTCATATTTTAAAGTTCCCTTTTAAGTGTGTGAAAAATGAGTAAAAGTGTCAAGCCTTATCACAGTTGACCTTGCTTTTTGGCTAGCCTCTCTCCCTTATCTATCAAACACATTACTCTCCCCATCATAACGTGGTAGTGCAAACATCGCAGCCGGCCAGCAAACATGACCAAAGCTACCTTTAAACTACCTCTAGACTCTTTAAACTCAACTAAAAGGCTGATTAGGTTCCACCTCTTTGGTCATTATCTCATTTCGATAGCCACGCAATGAAAAAGCAATCTAGTAAAAAGCTGTCTCATAGGAAAACTAGTTAAAGTGTGTGCTTACTTAAGACGGCGTACTTAAAGAAAACAATTTATTCGTTTGTCAAAACCAACTGTGTAAACTAGTTTAGCTGTTTGCCGAGGCTTGGAATGAACAAACGTTGTTGTTTCCTAAGGAAAGTTCCTCGGGAAGGGGGGGAAACGAGCCGACCCCATCGTATAGCGGGGGACAGCGGGCAGTGCAGCCCCCGCTGTGCTCCGGGAGCGACGGGAGAAAGAGCTGAGAAAAGAGCTGAGGAAGACGACGGGCACTCCCGATCGTTTCCCCTTACGGGCGGGGAGCGTTCGCCCTGTTATTGCCCGAGAGGAGCGCGAACACCCATTGCTCTTTGATCCTCTGCCCCTTCTCGAAATGAGAACGGGTTTTTTGTTTTTTGGTTTGGTTTTTTTTTTTTCCCCCTTTTCCTCCCCCCACTTTCACAACAAATTTAAAAGGGAGAGATTAGGAAGGGGAGGGAGAGGCTGGGCGAGCAGCAGGGCGCGGTGCGAGGCTGCAGCCCACATGTGTAGGAAAACCACAAACCTTTCTGGGGTGATGTTTGCTCGGGTTCCTTTTGCAAGCGCGGCACAATGGCAACTATTCAGGAATCGGTCAACATGACCTGGCACCAACAAGCCCTAAAAACATATATGCTTCATTCTCGCAGAGCCTAGGAATCATGTTTTTAAGTGGGATTTACTTTACTTTGTCAACAGAACAGGTGGTGTAGCATTCACCTGCTCTCAAAGGGAAGTCTGGACCACAAAAAACAGAATTAGTGGGTCTCAGCACGGCTGACCGCGATCGATAGAATTTGTCCCGGGCAAAAACAGAGTGGAAAGGAGAAATACCCCAGGATGTGCCCGGGCGACGCGGGGGTTCCCAAAGAGGAGGAGAATACGCAACAGAGTCCCGGCCACCAACGGGTTACGAGCCCGAGGAACGAGGCTATCCACCACCGGCACCCACTAGTTAAAATAAAAATAAATATAAAAAAAAATTACTGATTAACGTGATCTGTCAACACTCCTTTGCCCCACGGGACGGCAGCCGATCTATTAGCTGGCACCTCCTTTGCCATCTCCCTCACCTTGCGAAGTCTTTGCATCCTTCTCCTGGCCCTGAGTCATAGGTAAACACCGCCGGGTGCTGGGCTGTGCCCGGGGTACCAGCTCGGGACAGGCACCTCCCGGCGCCGGGCGCAGCCCCTGCCCCACGGACAGCCCGCAGCCCGGCCTCGTATCTTGCAAGGGCTCCGGGCGTCGTGGGGGAGCAGAGGGCAAAGCTGCGAGCCCTCCGCCTCGCGCGGTGGGCAGCCAAGGGCAGAGGAAAGCCCCCCTCGAGGCGTAGAGCGTGGCTGGAGGGCTGTCTGCAGAGAGCATCCTGCCGGAGAGGGGGGGGGAGAAAAAACAATAACAACTTTTTTTTTTTTAAATCCCGTAAGCAATTGGAGAAGTTTGTTTTAAATAAATTATTAGCTAAATAAATAACAAAAAGAATTTACATTGCACCTTAATTACGGTTCTACCAACAGCAGACCCGCACCGCTCCGCACCCTGCCCGAGGGGGAACAGTTTACAGGGAGCAGCCGCCTCACCTGGCACAACTTACTGCAGCCCAGAGAGCGCTGCTGTGGCGCTTTTTACCTATTTAATCTGTTCTAAGGGGTTTTACCTACGGTCATTATTTTGGGACGGGGTTGTTCTGCTTTTAAACCCTCTCCGGGGGCAAACAGCAGCTAGTGGCCATAAGAGTTTCTGAACCGCTTCACCTGAAGCGAGCTAGAAGAAAAGTGGCGTCTGACTCTCCTCATCTTATATATGCTCGAATGTAATTGACCGCCGCTGTGAAGCATTTGACGTGGCTGATGGAGCTGTTCTCAGGTGCTCCGATAGTCCCAGGAAATGCTCATTTGCAGGAAGAACTTGTTAAAATTGAAGGGCTCGCATTCAGTGGAGAGGCTAAAGGCGTTTGTGTTCGCATTGTGGCGGCAAAGCACTCTTCCACCCCTCTCCCTGATTCAGATTCTTAGTTCAGAAAACCTGGTAGTTGTGCGGTACTGGTTCATAGAAATCCTTCACCGTATTTCCCGAAAACCCCGTCTGTGCTGTAGGACCTGCTGTGTTAAATTATGATCCAAAGGCTGTGGGGTGGGAACAATCAATCAGAATACCTGGGGTAGTGTGTAATGTGTGTGCTCTTGCCAGCGGGAGCAAGCGGCCCCTGAACACAGTCCCCCAGCAGGTTAAATAAATATGATACTATAGACAAACCGAGAGGATCACATGGCCGCATCAATCAGCTGTTGATAAAATACAATCTTCCTTTAATACACGCTGGGAAAGTTATTTAACACTTACAAAACCTGACTCCGGCGCTGTTTCTTTTAGTTAAAAAAGGGGAAAAATATTCTTTGAAAGTGCAACTCTTTTAAAAAGGCAAAGAGAGGTGACGCTTGCATTTTCCTGGGGGATATAACTGAACGCTTTTAATGAAGCCACAGAGACTGTACGAAGTACGCGAGCCACGTTGCTGGAAAATATATATATATATATATATACAGGAGTTATTAAGAATAAGGCGACGTGAAAGTGGCCGAACCGACGCCGGGATGTGCGTTCGGGTTTATTAGCTTTGCATTGGCGATCCCACAGCAGGGGTGGCTGCGGGGCTCCCTGGGGCGGGTTCCCCTCGGGGTGCAGTTGGGGACGAGCACCTCAAGGAAGGAGGCAGCGAAGGGGGGCTCTCCTCATCTCATCCCTCCCTGTTCAGCATTTTCACGCCGGACAGCTGGACAGGCTGAACGCGCAGCTCAGCTTTTCTATACGGTTTGATAGAGAATAAGAGATTAGAATTTCCTAGGGAAAAAGAAAAAAAAGACAAAAAGACTGGGTATTATACTGAGTAATTTTGGAAGCAGAATATCAGCACGGGCTGACGGCGGTGGGGTAATCGGGGTGCGATGGGTTTTCCTTCTCTCACGTAAAGGAAGAAGTTCGCTGCTGAGAAATAAAAGGTTGCCACACAGGCGCTTTGGAATTCCCCCCTATTCGTTTCCTTCCCGCTTTCCACTCAGCTAAATGCACCTTGTTTAATTATCAGCACGGTGCCTTGTGCCACCTCTCCAGGCCCCGACCCTGCCCACTCAGAGCCCCCAGCGGGTTTGCACGGCTCAAAACTCGGGTTTCGCCGTCCCTGAGCTCCGAACCGCCCTGGCCAGACCCGCGGCCCCGACCTGGGGAGGGTGAGGCATAAATCAGTGCGCAACCAACACCTCCAAGGGGAAAGGCAGGAGGAAATTCTGACGTGGTCCCCCCTAACGAATGAAGATTGATGCCCACTCTGGAAAGGAAGCTGTTGTGAGCGCTGTTTATTCAAGAGAAATCCTGGAAATAGAGAAAAGGGGGGGGGGGGGGGGAAGAGCCCACGGGCTGACAGTCTGGGGCTGATGTCATCCCAAGTGTTGAAATAATTGGCTGATGAGCCAAAAAACGCCTTCGAAAGACACTCTTTCCAAGGCGCTGCTGGCAGCGCTTTGCAGCTGGGGAATATCCGCGCTCTGCCGCGGCTCTGCGCGGAAGGAAAGCGCAGCGCGGAGCGGGGGCTGCCCACGCGTGGGGACGGGGAGGGGGCGGGGGCTCCCAGCAGCTCAGCCCTGAAGGAGATCCTGCAGCCTCTGCTCCTCTGATCTGTTCGGAAAGTTGCGTTAAAGAGCTCTTTACCTGCACCAGACTCCCTTAAGCACCCTCCAGGGGCTCGTTGGGCAGATGTAATGGCAAGGCCAGGGGGTCTTGTTTGGCGAGACGTAGGGACATTTGTCATGGCTGACCTGTGAACTTCAGCTTCTGAGCCCAGGACTGTAAGGAGAGGCTCGGGCTAATGTAATAAAGCGAGAGAGACAAGAGGAAAGGCCTATCTTGCCCCAGGGCCACCACATGTTCACTCCGTTTTACTGTCAGTGCTACATGGAAGCTGTGGCTTCATTTCATATTCCATTAATATTTACAGCGGCGATTGAATTTCCCATTACAAAGTTCACCATACACACACTGCTAATATGAAATATTAATAATATTGTGCTCATTATGAGAAGTCTTACTATTAAAAAAAAAAAAAAAAAAAAAAAAAAAAAAAAAAAAAAAAAAAAAAAGATAATAATAATAATAATCTACCGGGCAAGTTGCATGGATAAATTCATTTCCTGCGTCCACCTGGACGTGGGGATACACGGCGGGGGGTGCGCAGGATGCGCGGGGCAGAAATGGGCCGCGTTGGGAGCGGCCCCAGAGCCCGGGTGGCACTCAGGAAGCGGCGGTCCCTTCCCAAGACCACCTCTGTCCGCAGGGTTCGGCCGTTTGCAAGCGAAAGGTCACGTTCTCCAGATGGGCTGGGGCATTCCGAGGGCAAGAGATGCCCAGAAAGTGGTTTTACCCTACAAAGGGACCGAGGAATAGGTGTATCCGACTGGGTCAGAGGGCTTGATTTTGTTTTTTGTTTTTTGTTTTTTTTTATCATTTTTATTTTCATTTTATTGTTTTGATCTCTTCTTTCGTGTCTGTTTTCCGAGCCTGTTTGGAGCAGAAGGAAACAGTGTGTGACCAAAAGATGCGTAACCGGGCATCGACTTAAAGCACAAACTGCAGCTGAGTCACTGCTCGGTTGCTGCTCAGGGCAGACAGAGAAACCCTACCTCCTGTGAAGAAAGGAAAATTGCCCACGAGAGTCCCAAAAGTGCCCCGAGGATAAACTGCAATAAAAGCAGACCGATAATTTCCAGATCGCGTGGAAACGGTATTGAACACAGCCGGTGTGAAGTTGGACCACCAGGAACTGCTTTCCCTTGGAGCACTTCGTTGTAGGGAGGGGCTGACCGGCATTACTCCATTCGCACTTTTCACACCCTGAGCACAAACTGCCCTTCCTTTCGGTCCACAGGTTTGTGGGAAAACACCACCTTGCCGTTTGCACCGTGCTGGGGAGAGATGAGCGGGTTACTGTGCTGCAGGGCTCTGCTCCCGAGTTAGGAGCTGCAGGGAGCCCCACATGCAGCATCTGCAGGCTTTAAAATATTAGGAAGAAAGCTGGCATGATCTGGGGTTTTATATAGGATTCCGTTCCCTGAGTGCTGGTCTGCAAATGAGATTATTTAAAATGGGGGGGGGGACGGGGGAGGGGGGAATCCTGATAGCAGAAAGTTTGAGTCCCTCTCTTCACCTTCAGTCTCGGGTGAAGGTTGTGTCCGGGCTCAGCTGGGAGCAACTCCACTTTATGTCGCATTTCACGGGTTCTTGTGGGTCCGGGCCCTGGGCAAACTCTGCTTCACCCTGCCGCATTATGACCATGCAGTGCAACCCAAGGCAGAAGGCAGCACTGGGCAGCTGTAGGTACTGCAGATGTGAGGACAGGAGCATCGAGCAGGTCGGGATGACTCTGCTGTTTCCCACCCCCTCAAATGCGCGAGGAATTGGTGCTGTTTATGACTCTTAATAGGTCTGGATTAAGGCAATTTAGGAATCTTTAGGTCCGTCTCTCAGCACGGAAGGATGACAGGCTCTGGGAGGTACGGGTGGGTGATATTTCCACCATGAGATCCGTCCTTCCCCTTCCCGCTCCCCCCATCGCGCCCCCCCCCTTCCAGCCCTAAATGTGTCATGCTTTGTCACATCCTCTGCGTGTGTGTTTTTAGAGAACATTTGAATAAAAGGCTCGATGCCAGGTATTGGTGACACAGTGGGTGGAATTTGCAGCCTTTCCACAAAGAGTTGGAAGCCTCCATTTGCATAAGGTCAGGGTACAGCTTCTCACAGAACTTTAGCAGCATCTCTGTCTCTTAGCAACACTCTTGCACTCTTGGTCCCTGCATTAAATTGACTGGTCCTTTCCTTTTCTTCCTTTCATAGGGAGGCTTACAATAAAATGTCACCCTTCCAACCTGTGCCTGTCACCCAATAGGTCATCTGTTTCTCTTACACCTCCTTCCCCCCCACTTCATCTCCAATTAAGGGATGAGATTATTCATTTGGTGGATTCCCCAAACTGCTTCATTTTTTATTTTGTTAATTAATATTAATAACATTTCTCCTTTGTATTAGTAAAAAAGGAGCCCTCATAAACAGAGAGGAGATAAGGAGCAAATTGCAGGCACCTGCAAAACAATGGGACTGGAGAGGGGTAATAAGGCGAGTGGAGATAGAGAGAGCAAGGTTTAGGTCATCCTCTCCACCCATTTAGTTGATGCAGGGTTGAACTCAGCATGGAAGCCTTCAATGTGCTCAGAATATTAGAGTCACCCCTCTTGGCTCCGGCATGGGAATTGGTGACAGAATACAGATGCTGATAGGTGGTGTTAATGGAGGGTCAGGCTTGGACAATAGTATCCATCACTTGCCTCATGGCTCTGCTGTCAGATGGAGTCATTTCTGACTGCTCTATCACCAAGATTTGGGAGAGATTCAATTATTACATCCAGCTTGGCAGCGCTAGATACAAATCTATGCCCACAGGACGGGAAAAAAAATCCCCCCGACATCTTTCCCAGAGTGGGTTTTTCCCGTTTACAAATTTAAAAAATAAAAATACCAATAATGAAATAAAAGGATACGTTCGTACCATTCAATAAAGACCTCAACTACGAGTTGTGGGCAGAAAAAAAAGAGAAAGAGAAAAAAAAAAAAAAGAGAAAAAGAAAAAGAAATAATTCATCTCTGCCTGGCAGTGCCCGCAGCTGCGGCGGCACAGTGCGACTTCTGCAGAGATGATCGCGGGTCCTCCAAACTTTGAAGCCTATCCCGAAAAGTTTGTGCTTTTCCTCCCAGGACTCCAGCACGGCTCTGCAGGGAGAGAAATCGTACATAAATGATGTGTACATCGTGTGTAAATCGCGCACCGGGGCGGGCGGGATGCGTACAGCCCTGCTGCACCCGGGGGGATTATTTATCGGGTGCCCAGAAAGTGCCCTCATTAACTCTAAAGACGGGGCTAAAGGACAAACTTTAACCGCGGAAAAGCTCTCCCTTTCCCCCTTCCTACTTTTAAAGGTATTTAAGTGGTGATGGGCGTTTTAAATTCAGTCCGGATTTTATTCCCCGGCTCCCTGCTGCGAACTGATCCACTTCTGAGGAGGGATGGCTTGTTTTCTCTAACACGTTATCCATCTCTTGAGTGGTGCAAATGCGAAGGTGAAACCCGGTGCTTTTCAGCGGTATTTCTTCAAAACTCTCATTCAAACGTCCCCCTCCCTCCGCGCTGCCTCTCCCGAAGCTTTCAGACACTGTAATTCCTGCAAGATAAATTCTCAGGTAATGGCTTCTGAGAAAAAGCAACAGAGGTTAGGAGTCAACTGCCTCCTCTTTAATAATTCACATGTCATATTTCTTCCACTTTGTCAAGTTGGCCGAAGAAGAACGGGCAGGGCTGAGGCAGGCAGACACTCGAGTTCATTACCCGAGGGCTGCGGCCCGGGGCAGGGCGGCCAGGGCTCCTCTCCCTGCAGCACGGGGACGGAGCCGGGATCTCCCCGGCCGCCAGCTGCTGCCCGCCTCCCCCGACCCCGCCGAACGGCGCTGGGTTCGCTCACACTCGGCTTTTCCCTTCCCGGCTCTCCCACGATTGAGTCCCTCATCCTTTTTCCTTTAAACTTTTCTATTTCTCTTCGTCTGCCTTCGTTCTTTTTTTTTTTTTTTCTTTTTTCTTTTTAATCAACGTTGTTCAAATATACCAGAGCGAGAGCCCGTACTTCGTATTTTTTAAATCAATGTGCTGTGATATAACATTGCCCCCGAGTCCAAATACTCTTTTGCATGGGTTATTTCTCTCTTTATGGCTGCAAAAGTTTCGGGAGCTCGGGAGCTCGAATTCAAACAGTTTTGGATAGCCAAAGGGAAACTGTGATTTGTTAGCAGTGTGAAGGGAGCTGGGACCGGGCTCTGCTCTCCACGGCGGCACTGAAACGAACCATCAAAATTGGCTGCAAAGTACGCGAAAACTTTTCCCTTGGACGCAGGAAGCAAACAGTTGAATCTCCCGAAATGTGTCACCCTTCCTTAGCTCTACGGGTCCCCGAGGAGTACGGGACTGCTACGTTACCCTCCCAGCAGTCCCCGGTAATTTGGGGTTTTCTTCAGTTACTCTCTTTAGAAAAACTTTCTAGGGTTTTGTGTTATTCATTTTCTCGCCCCAACCTTCACGCACACATCCAGCGCAGCCCCCCAAACCCGGCTGCGAGTTTGAGAGCAGAATATGTAGTGTGCTCACTACATATGTACATGTACATGTATCTACTGTACAGCAACGCGTCTATTGCATCCTTGCAACTTAAAAATAAATTAATACGATGGTTTAAAAAGGAAAAGAATAAGAAAAAGAAAAGAGAAACAGCTTCCCGAGCCTCTCCGCCTGTTCCCGAAAGTACAGATACAGGTGACAGCACAGCGGTGGATGTTTTTATCCCTCTGACAGATGCCTTTTTCCTGCTCTTACTGCATGGCGAATTTCCTCACGCTGTGGTTTAAAGTAACACACAGTTTTCCTGTCTTTTTCCAGCTTTCCATGTAGGCAGCACCACATTCTAACTGATCTTCTGCAGCGGGGTCTCTTAGGGCTATAGGGTTTATCCCGAATGGTAAAGGCACAGCCTTTATCTGTCAGATTTCGGTAACTTTATACACGAAACGGAAGAGTAAGCAACTTCGGGGGATTTAGCAGAAGGACTTAACAGTGTAAGTGAGGATAAGAGCCAACCCTGCGGCCCGTGAGAAGTTTGCCCTTGTGCTGCTGGCCGGGTTTGGCACGGTTCCGGTTCAGACTTACGACTTTCACCCCTTCTGCGGGCATCGCTGCAGCTCCGCTAGGCGCTGCGGATCGCTCTGGGGTTTCATTGAGGTTTGTTTGTCCTTCAGAGGAAACCTCTCGTGTTACCGAGGCTTCGGCACTTCAGAATTAAATGTAAACCCGGAATAAGACCCAGGAACCAAAGGGAATGGAGAAGCGGAGGGGCAGACGGGCAGCGCAGGGGGCAGAGGGACGGGGCTGTGCTCCTGCCTTCGGTCCTGCCGGCACACGGCCACCACCGGCTCATGGCACACCGCGTGTCCTCGGACTGTTCTCGCTCTTGTCGCATGTCTCTTGGTGTCACCGGGGTGATGCTCAACTGCCACACGGCGTAAAGTTACCCAGGCTGTAGCTCTTAAATTTACACTCTGACACTCGAAACTCTTTTTATTATTATTATTTTTCCAGACACGAGCACTTCCTTCCCCCCCCACCTCTCCCCACCCCCCCGTCTGCCGAGCTGGGAGCTGATTCTCCCGGTGCCAAACCTCTCGCAGACACGCGGCAGCGCCGAGCGGGGCTCGCGGGGAGAGGCTGAGCCGTCCCCCATTGGCAAGCGGCGCTGAAACGAGCCTGAAAAGCTGCCAGAGAGAATTAGGACGGTAGCCCTATCCTGCAACATCAGATGGTTTAAAGTGTCCTTGAACAGCTGTTAAGCTTGTTGGGTTTTTATTATTATCATCATTTTCCGGGAGATTTTTTTAACACCTGCGAAGTTTGCGTGTGAGGATGCCACTAAAGACAGAAGTGCTGAGCGCTTGACAGACTCCATAAAGTCCGTGCCATCCTCCTAACGACGTGACAGCTCCGAGGATGGAGGGCTGAGAGGAGGCTTCGTGCCCTGCCCGGGGTGTGCTGGGTGATCTGTGGGCAGCAGCCGACGTACCCCCTCCGTTCCCCAGAGGAAAAGAGGTGGTGAAGCAGCGTAGGGAACCTGACGGCATTACTTTCTCCCCCCTCGGTCTCACACAGCCGACGCAAAGAGGGAGAAAGGCTCTCATGGCATTTAGGCAAACCCAATAGAATAGCCGAAGAAAAGTCATCAATAACAAATATAAAAAAGTAAATAATAACGCAATAATAAAACAATCAAAGAAATGCAATCAAAGCGGAGGCGCAGTGCTGCCCGGTGGATGCCGGGGATCCCGCTGCCCCCGTCGCAGCACGGACAGCCCCCGCCCAGTCACTGCCCGGGCTGCTGCCCGCACCCATCGCTTGAAGCTGCCTTCGCTCTGTCTTCCAAACATCTGCAGCATTCCCATCTCCCACCCTTGCCACCCTTGGTTCCACTTGTAATAAACTGTCCTTTTTTTTTTCTTTTTTTTTTTTTGTCGAGAATTTAGTCCAGAGGGCACGGGATTCATTTCCAGCTGACAGCGGAGGCGTGAGGCAGCACAGCAGCCGGCCATCGCTCTGTCTGCTTGCAGGGCTTTCACCACCTCCCAGCCATGCACTCCGAGGACAGCCGGACCGCAGCCCGCAGCCGTCCTCAGCCCTCCGGGTACCGCAACACAGCCCGGAGCAGTCCCCAGAACACGGCCTGGATGAGAGCACGGCCGGGTATCCCGAACAGCCCCTGTCTTGCAGAGACCCTGACAGGGATGGCATTCAACAGTAGAGCATCCTCACGATCACATGGCCCAGGCAAATTCTTCTCCTTCTCCTCTTTTCCTTCTCCTTCCCTTTCCCCCTCTTCCTCTCATCCTTGTTCTCGTTCATACTAACAATATGAATAGTAACACAAATATTCTTAGAGAACGACTGCTATATGACAAATGCTACATACACAATTGTATACTATAAATCACACAGGGGGAGATAGCATCACCTGTGATAAACGTGTGCCCTCTTTATGTCCATATTCATCTGCACTGAGAATAATGCAGAGCCATAAGTATGCAGTTAAATACAGTATATATATCTCTACCAACATACATGTGCATGTAAATAAGACATAAAATCACACTGTATATGTGTGTGTGTGCACCCAGAGCAGCTGCATGTATATAGATGAATAGAGACAGGGTTTATGTGTCTCAATATGTGTATGCGTGCAGCCTGCCCGGAGTGTTGCCTCCTCTGCTTACAGGGGTGTGTTTAAGATGGGGAAAGTACAGCGTAACAGAAGGTAGGTGAAGTCAATGAGCCCTTACACATTATTTTATAAATTTTTTTAAGATGAAGCAGGCCAATAATGAACAGGAGGTGGCTCAGAAATACACCCAGCACCACACAGAAACTGCCCCATGTGTCCTGGCAAAGGATCAGGCTGTGGGGCGATGCCTCTCAGCAAGTATTTATGGTCACCGTGTCTTTGCATAACGTTTACTTTTCTTTTTTAAATGGTTTCCCCCACTCCTGTCCCTGCTCCTTGCTGCAAACAGCTTCAGTTTGGCCCCAGCCCCTGTGATGATATCAAGAAAGGTTTTTCTTTTTTTTATGGTCAAGCCAAAGCGAGGTCATTCTAATAATACCCAAGGTCACTGGTGGGAGCCACCGAGTCTCCCAGTCATTTTTCATTTGCTTGCAACAGTTAATGACAGTCACAGGGATGGAGCTGGGAGCTGATGGCCATGTGATGTCACCAGCACATGCTAGGGGATTATAAGGGCAGGTACAGGGCAGGGCTGTGGATTAAAAATGGTGAAGGGGAAAAAAAAAATACTGTTAACTGCTGAACTCCAGCAGCTTGGTGAGAAAAATATAAATAAATAACAGACAAAAAGTGGGATTTTTTCTTTCTTCCTTCCATCTCCAAAATGCCAACTCAACTGCTCTACTTCTTCCCAGATTTGATGACTCTGCTGGAAAAGATCTGCAAAGTGCACATATGTATGTATGCACGTATGTGAAAGCAGGCAGCCTGTCCTGTGCTGGCCACAGGGCAAGAAGTTGCAAAAGGAAATTTGTGGTTATTGTAAGGGCTCCTCCCTTTCCTACTGCAAAAAAAAAAAAAAAAAAAAAAAAAAAAAAAAAACAGGCAAAGCCCATGGTGACACCAGTGGGAGTCAGACCTAGATGCGTTTTTGGCCCTAGACAGGTAGATTTGATTTATAACTCATCCTTTCTATTCTAGTTACCCACTTGGAAAAAGAGGAAAGGAAGTGCGGTGCTCTTGGTGGAGGTGGGTATTGATTTAACCACGTGCACAGTGACAAAGCTTCTGCTGCAGTGTGCCCTGCACACATCCATGTGCCCAGCCCTGCCCCTCACCACTCAGAGGTCTCAGTCCCCACGTGTGGCCCATCACTTAACCCCAGCCCGAAGCATGGCCTGCTGGAAAGCCACTGCTTTGTGACAGCAGGGACTGAGGGTTGAAGATCTATAAAGACTAGGCTCCATGTTTTCTTATAATTTTAAAGATATAATTACATTCTGCTCCAAGAGGATCAGAGATGGGAAGACTACAACCTGCAGTGTAGCTCCAACACTTAGGACAAAGTACTATTTTTAGTAGGGAAATGAATCAAAGGAAGATAAATCATGTATTAGTTTACACTTGGGCTCTCATATCACACAATTTTTTCTTACTTGTCTCATTGCATTTATTTACAAAACACAACCTTCCCATACTTCTTGTTTCCATATTTTTATTCTTTCCTGACGTAGTAACTGCACAGTGACTATCAGTGTCATTTTCTGCTATTGTCACAGTGTACCTTTTAAAAAACTTTCTTGCCCCAGCTCAGCAGCAATTATGAATAACTATCAGAAATGAATTCCACAAAGAAGGTTGGATTTCAGACTGAACTTTTTGTTCAGCCTACAAAAGCATAAAAAGAAACCCCCAAAAACTCACCCATAAAAATGTGTCAGTCCAGAAATAAAAACAATTAAGACAGGAAAAAATAACCAAGCAACCGCCTGGTTGATACAAACACTACAACTCTGGGGTTGTTTTGTAGCCTGCAGCCATTTCTGAAAGCCTCCCTGTTGAGGTCAATAGACTTTGGATCAACTTCACTGTGGGGCAGAATGGATCAATGCAATGCAGCAACAAATCCAAACCAGTGCAGTTTTCCAAAACATATTGAGATGTGTGAAGCTCGTACTTCGTGTTTGCCTTGCCCATTGGCTTCTCTCAGTGCTCACTCTTGCAAACAACTTTTCCTTCAAATGCTGTGCCTCTTTTGAATGAAAAGGGAGAAACACATGCAGCTGGAGGCTGAAGTTTTTTTGAGCCAAATCATGCTGTTATCAAGCTTTAAACAGCCATGGCTGCGGTGAAGGATGCTGAGCTAAGGCAGGATGATATCTGTTCTAATACATGTTGTTAAAGATCATCTCTGTATTTAGTGCAGCAGTTCTGTCAGAATCAGAGGTTGGTAACTCCTTTTTTTTATTTTTTAATATATTTGTCAGTATCCTGGGAAGACACAAACCCACATCCTGTACCTCAGAGGACTGCAAAGCAGTGCTTTCTTCCTATCTGCCTGTTTTCCTCAAAAGTGAATAATAACGTCCAATTTACAATTAGGCCTGACTTGATTTATCATAGTTAATAGGATTAGAGTGTCAGCCCCTCTCAAGAAGATTCAAATGCACAGGAAGACTGGTACCGAGTTGCTGGTGTCACTCTTCTCCCTCTGTGATGGGCATCATGACACACCTACGAGCAGAGGGGATTTGTCCAGTGGGAGCAAGCAGATTATCTGTATCTAGTGAAACAAGGCGTGCATGGCAACCTTTGCCAAGGCTCAATGCCAGAACCTACTCACTATAAAATAATTGTCTCACTACCTAACCAATGCACTCTTCATGTTTCATTTATCTTTTGACTGTAATTGAATGGTTGAAAAGCAAAAAATGTAGACAAATTCCAGCTGTATTGAGATCTGTTTCTTTCTCTTCTACCGTGGCCCATCATTAGATAGTTTCCCTCTCTGTACAGAAGGTCAGAGAGTATAAATATAAATTGCATTTTGCATTACTTCTAGATGAGTGAAGCTGTCAAAGCAATAATATAAGCTTTCAGTCCCACATTCTACCACTTCTTTCCCATTTTTTGGCCAGGAGGTCATGTGCAAATTGAACGTGACAGCCCAGACGACATGTCCAACAGACTTATATTGTTAGACTGTTCTGCCATGGCACTCATCACAACATTAAACCCACATTGGACTTAAAGCTCTTCAGTAGCTGCTCACAGTAGCTCAGACTCCTTGCAGAAGAGTTTGCTCCACATCAAGCTTCCATAAAATCAACATTTTTTTGGAGAAGATCATTGAAAACATAGACAACGGAGAAAAAAATCTCACAGGCAAACCTAAAAGAACCAATCATCCTGATGCAAACTTTAATTTGCTTGAAAACTAGATATGATGCCTGTGTCTACAATCTTCTCTTCCAGAAAATCTTGATTTTTTATGAAGTTTAGGTGACCATTATTTTATCTGATAATAAGAAATAAGTCCGTATGTAATTAATATTGTTTCTATCATCATTCAAAAGAGGAGGGGAATCTCCTAATTTTTCATACTTTGTTTTGTACAAAGTTTGCTTCATGCCATTTAGACAAAATACAACCATAAGCCAATTAATAGCACTGATGATTTGGAAAAAAAAATCTATTTACAGCATGAACGTCCATAGGCAATGTCCACTATCAACTATTTGGATGATGTAGTCTGAATCTATTTGTGAAAATCAATGTTGTCAAATATCATATTTTACATTAACTTGGAGAAAAGTTTGCCTACAGAACACCCAAATAATGAGATTGTTTTCTTCAGGTGATGTAGAATCAGGTGTCGAAATAGGATGTGCTTTGTGCTGTGTATAATGTTGAAGAAAAGATAATGCTGAATGACAGTGAAACAAGATTGCTCTGGGGACAGAAAACCAGATTTCGAGACCTTCACCTTCGGATATCTAAAAATGCAGCACAGGTTGCAAATGACTGAAAATCCTTAGCTTCTGGCAGCAGCCTGGTGCTCTGTGCTAAAGAGCTGGTGGTCACAGTCCAAGTCCCTGCAGCAAGGAGTTCACGTTGTACATGGCGCTATCTGGCGAATCTTTGTGGCAGTCCAAAACGAGGGGCAGGAGCTGACTTGGCACAGCAGCCCGTGCTTTCCCTCATCTCAGAAATGTTCTCCCTAGATAAGGGCTGAGGCACACGTGTGGGTCGAGAAAAGTCCCCACCCCTCTTGCTCTACCAGCTCTCCGTGAATTAACAAAGGACTTCGTTTTCAAGGTCTATCAGGTTTTGCAGTTATTATTTTTTCAGAAGGGCTAAACTTAGAGTGAAGAGTTGGAGGCCCATCTGGTGCAAATCGGTGGGGGCTTTGCAGGCTTCAGCAGGGCTATGCTGATTTACACCAGATGATGCTGTTAGAGAACTGAACTACCCAACAATAATTATTAAAAAATGTCTTTGATTATGCATGTGCAACAACTATTTATGTTTACATTGCGGAGATTTGCATGTAGCACAGTGGGGAGTATTTTATCTCTTCAAAACATTGCACCAGCATAAATAATCCTCTGACATTCAAATGAGCAAAGAAATACCCGCTTCCTACCACAAGATGGACCATAAAGGTTTTTCTTTGTGCATCTTTTCCAAACAGATTTGTCAATAATCCTCAAATGCGAAGTTCATTCTAGAGAAAAATATGTGGGAAAAGCAAAGAAAAAGAGAGATGTTCTTTTCTTGGTGGCTGTATTATGGACTGCAGGAGGGCTGAGATGCAGCCAGATCACCCTGCACCTGAGAGAGAAGGAGATGGGGGAACCAGGGGAAAGCAGGGCATAGAAATGCTGTATAAAAACCATCTCTGTACCTCATTCAAGACTGTGTTCAAAGCAAAAAGTCAAGGAATAGGAGCCAGCTGAAATTCAGATTGAATGGTTGAAGCGACTGGACACAAAGCCTATCAAAGGCAAAGATGAGATAACTGTGTGAAAACTGGGAGACGTCCCGTTTCAGCCCCAGCCTGGAGCAGCACAACAGAAGTCACCACCAGGGGAATTACACTGACATTTAAACTTTCAAAACAGAAATTGCTTAAAATATGCAGTAATCTGTTGTACCTTTAACTCACAAGAGGAAAGGAGGTTGAAAGCATGGGTAATATTCCTTTGATTCTGGAACAACATACAAGGGTCTCCTGATTTGACTTCTATGGTGCTTTTGTTTTCTATTTGCTAATTGTGATTTGGAGATTCTCAGAAGGCACTGAGCTTCCCAAGTGGGGCATGTTGCCTTACTCTGAATATTGCCTTCCTGCTCCGATGTGGCAGAACAGCCACAAGGACATCTCATCTCATTGTACATCCTTGGAGCTCAGATCTCTCTGGGAGGCTGCTACTTTGTATTCATATCCAAAAGACCTCATTGCCTTGGAGCAGACGCTGCTTTGGCCCAAGGTGTTGAGGCATGAGCGCAAGCAGGCACAGTGATGAAGCTCAGATTGAAAGACCTAAAAACTCTATGCTCTCAGTTCTTTCTTCTGCTGAAATATGGAAGGGGAAAAAAAACCCACACACATAAAGGTATTCCTCACTTCTAAAAGAGATAGATTTTGCCCCATATGAGAAACCAGACAGCATTGAACTCAGCTGGGTGGTACACGAGGACTTGGTCTATTGCCCCACACAGATCACTTGGCCTCCTCCTCCCTGTCAATGGAATGAGGGTGCAATAGTGACAAGGTGCCTCTTGGGAGCACTCTGAATGGATATATATATTTTTTTATTTTAAATTTAGCTCTTTAAAAATTGTATGTGTCACATAAACGGTCAAGTTATTAAACCGAATTTAATTGGCAAGGGCTTGAGAAAATTTTCTCTCCTAAGGTGATATCTTTGAACAGGTGAAGGAGGTGGTGCGCCTGGCCCTGTTATGAGGATGCCATTCTGTGTGACATAAAATAAGAGCAGGGAAAGGAGAGCCCACTCAAACCACCAAGTCACTAAAGGGGAAAGTATGTAAGGCATCCACTCAGCATCAGAGAGGGACAGAAACCTGCAATTTCTGAAATCAACAGGGTGAAAGCAAGCTTCTCTAAAAGTGCTGGCTGTTGCATTGATGAGAGAAGAGAACAGGCCTGTGTTCTGACAGAGAAATTCAGCATGGGGAGCACAGCTCAGCTCAGAGCACGTGAGCACCAATCTGATAGGACAGATCTGCACTTCTGTGTCTTTATGGATTTGTTTTTCCCTAAAAGCAGCTCTCTCCATTTTTATGCCTCTTTGGAGGAAAAAAAAAAATAAGCTACGGTTTTTAAAACCCAGACTCTAATCCTGGCAAAGCAGCCAAACCTCCAGGCACTCAGCTCACCAGAATTTCAGTACGGGAGGAATCTGTCACTTCATCACTGCAACATGGGGCCAAATTCTCAAAGATGTCCCTGCAACGAGACTCAGAAATCTGCTACTAAGCCATCAGGGGATTTGCGTTCACGGTTTGGGTTTCCAACATGACAATAGGAAGTTTAACTCCAAATGCCACTGCACTGCACACGTGCAAGAAAAAAACAGAGTCAGAAAAGCCTCTTTTCATTTTCTGGGACAAGCATGAGTAAACTAAAGTGACAACTGTACTTTTGCTTTGCGTTCAGACTCCCTTTGATTTTAATGACAGCTTGGACACCCAGAAGCTGTGTTCATATAGAGAAAGATCATCAGAAGTAAAAAGAAGGGAGAAAAAAAAAAGAGAGAGAGAAAAAGAAATCTCACACACAAAAGTTTCAAAACTTCCCTAGTTTTGAAATTAATGAATGTTGAACACTGAAGCCACTCAGTGCGTATTCATTTAATACTCCTGAAACTTTCTGTGTTAGCGAGTGTAAAGCTATCTCCAGACCCTTACAGGGGCCACATCTTACACACGAGATGAATCATTCTGACAGCACAAGGCCAGCCTGCTCCTTCTGCAGGGCAGGCAAAGGTACCGCCAGGTCACTGCTGCTTGCTGTGCGAGCAGAGGTGCTGAGGGGCTCTGCACTGCACGAGGCTGCATAGGACACGATGGAATTGGACAGGTGCAATGCAGTTTTAGGCTGATCTTCCCTAATAGCACCAGATAGATTGGGCTTTTAAATCTGATGCTTGCTGTTCTCTTGGTTTTACTCCCCATCTGGATAAACGTTTGTCTTTCTAACTTTATTGTTAACAGGTTTGTCATAATTTTGCTTATTCTGTTGTTTGCACATTTCTAATTTGGTAGTAATGTTATTATTGTTGTTAACATTTGCATCTAATACGTCACTGCCACGAACCACATTGTGCTTTTTCAAGTAGCAGCATCAGAGTTACTGTGTCACCCACTAGAGAAGTTTGGGATGACCCGAGAGAGACATACAGCAGATGATTCACTTAAATGCATTTCCTGTGTTGTCATGTTCATGCAGTCCTAAAACATAGTGTACAATCAGAAGAGGCAGAACCTCGATTGAGTAAAGTACATCTGCCAGAATTTAATGTAGGATTTTGGGACTGTTCTCTGTCATCTGCCACTTGAATTGCAATCATGCAGTTACTTGCCTGCTTACAGGTATATAATACTAAAATGCTATAATGTGACAAAAAGTACAGCAGTAATGGCAGGGTGACACAATCCTAGGCTGCAGCAAATGAGGACAAGCCCAGATGCAACAGCCATGGATACAGAAACAAAAGCAGAAAACCTGCTTACCTTTGGAAGGCCTCAGTTACACAGGGATCTCCAGGAAGATCCCCTCACCTCCATGCCAGCCCTTAAATGAGGGCTGGATCCCAGCTCCACCCCTTCTCATCACTCAGGTGCACTGCATTGCATGCACCTGAGCTCCCCCAGGTTGGCCCTACCTTCCCACCAGGTGCTCAATCACTGCCTCAGGCCATGACTTGCATTTCTGCTACAAAGTAATTCAATATTTTCTTGCACATGAATTTGTTATATACTTTTTCTGTGGTACGTAACAAAGTACAAGTAGAAGAGCTGTAAAAACTCATCAGCCTGGAGTTTTCTTTCTTCTTCGCTTTATTCTCCTAACTTCCTAACACCTAATAAATTAATGCTTAGAAAACCCATGTATGATGCAGAGAGACAACGCATTCAAGCAACTCATTTTGCTTTCTTTATCTCTCAGTGAATGCCTTCACAGCCATGCAATGCCATTATCCTCACACAAGGATCTCTGCCTCCAAGGTTTTGACCAGAAAGTCTTATCTAGATTTGAGAAGTCTTAAAGTTTAACTGAAACTGATGTAATTTATTTCCAGACATTTGTATTTTCCAGTGGAAGGAATATATTCACAAGTGGGATTGAACCCAGTGCTTTGGCTGGAGCTAAAGTGCTAAAAAGTCTCCAGATCTCCTCTGGCAACAGTTCATTAGGGCTGTGGATAGATGAGCTGACTGTGACCTCATTCCTCTCCCAGGACCAGCAGTGTGAGAGGGCAGAGCCCAACATGAAATGGGGAACAGCCAGGGCTCCTCAGCAAGAGCAAGCTGACACTCTGACTAATTTGCAGTTATCATTTGCTTCCCAGGTTATCTTCTCTAACACACAATTTGATGGCATCCTTAGTATTTTTCCCCCCATCTCTGGAGAAAAATGAAGAACTGCAGACTCCATTGTTTCCCACAGTTCTAAGATCAGCAATAAATGCACAGCACCGTTTTCTTACCCAAAAGCATTTTAATTTTTTGACAAATTCCATATCACAAATGCTATTTAAAAAAAAAAAAACATTGTTACTGGGATGGTGAAATGCTAATAAAACATTCCTTGAACAAAACAACCCTAATGTGCAGGCATGTGAGCAGAGTGATCAAAGTTTTCAGTGTCTCTTCTTCATACCCATTTCTTGAGCAACCCAGAACACCAATGGCAGTGAGCCAAAGACATTGGTCACTGCAAACACATTGCTGAAGTGATGCCAGCTGAGTTCCACTGTCCTCCCTCACCTCAGGCAGATCTTTGGCACAGCCCAACACCACAAAGCCAGCTGGAGAGGAGCATACCCATCCCAAATATTTGCACCAGTGATACTGAAGGTGTCTGGGAGCTTGCTGGGTCAGCATGGCAGAGCAGCCCTGTGGAACTCAATTGAATGACATTGCAGTGCACACAGCAAGGCTCACCTGGCTCCACCAGACCCCACACCCCCAAATGGTGGCACCAGGTGCTGCAAAGCCACTGTAGTGAATCCTGTGCCATCTGCCCTTCTGGCTGTGAACACAGACTCCTGGACATGCCAGCCAGTCATGGCTGCCAGAGTAATCCCTGGGCAACAGCTTGTGTGAGGGACAGGACCATGTCCAGATGGCCCTGGATTTTGAGGAACTGCACTGAGAGAACAAAACTGAGCTCACCCCTCCCACATCAACAGTGAGGGAGGAGCTCTTTCTGCTCCATATTGCCCACACCTTGTCACCTGCCATCCCTGACAACCCCACTGCTGACAATGCCACCCCATCACTCAGGAGAGCTGGCAGTCATCCTCCTCCCCCCCAAATGGTACTGCCTCTCACCTCTCCTCTACTGCCCACCCAAGGTCCCACTCACTCTGCTGCTGGCCCCTTCTCCCTTCTGTGTCTCTTTCCTCACTGCAGCCTCCCATCTGTCATCCAGACCAAGCCCAAGCATCAAATCACTTCTCTCAGCACACTGTGCCCTTCTTCCAGACATCTTCTTCTTGACATTGCCTTTTTCTTCCATCCTACAGTAAGGTCACACTTCTTAACCTCCCTTTCCAGATGCTCATGTGCCTTTTTTCATGCCATTCTTCCTTACAGTATCCCAGTTTCTTTTTTACCAACAGCGCCAGTTTGGATCCTCTGTTCAGCCACCTCTTCTACTGCAGTCTTTGTCCTCCAGTGCTGGCACCCACTCCTCACAGCACTCTGGTGGCTTACAGTCCTACCCTGTAGGAAGCGTTTCTGAAGTGGGAACTTAAAGATCATAGCAAACAGGTTAAATGTAGCAGCCAATCTATGACATAAGTTGTTTAAAGTTAAATGGACACCCAATATAAAGTATGTAACAATGTTATGACAGTGACCATTCTTCTCTGCGCCAGAATGAGTTTATCCTATAAGTTTTTTCCCTTTAAGGAGCTCTTGCTGTGATGTTGGATGGACACCTTTTAACAAGGCATAGGTTATTGCACAAAAGCAGCACCCAAGCAAAAAAAAAAAAAAAAAAAAAAAGCTTTTCTATTTACTAGGATTTGTTGTTAATGGGGATATATTTACTGGTAAGACTAAGGAGATTGGATCGCTCTTCCCTCACCACCTAACAAAACATGGTTTCCCAAGAGAAGAAATACAAGCTTGTAGAGACCTCATCTTTATAATAATACTACTGAGGCCCATTTGTGAAGAAAACCTGCTCTATGCTGCAAAACCAGCTCTTCTCACTAATTGATCTCTTTGCTCCAGAAAATATAAGTATTTCTTTTTGACTCTTTTGTCTGCCCCAGGCACAACATGAGCCCATTCTTATCTCCCTCCCCTTCTCACCAGTCTCCTCTGTATCATCAGTGACCACTGATAATCACATGTCAGGAAGCACCTTGACCCTCATCCCAGCAGTGCGAATAGGTGAGGTGCACAAAATGTTCATCAGCTCAGTTTGCCAGTTTGCCTGGAGTCGGGTCTTGTTGATTGGATTACATCTGAACAGCACTCTAGCTACCTTAATACCAGGAAGTTCAGCAGAGCCCCTGCAATTGCCACCTCATGCCTATCATTTGAGGAACACTGAGGCTTTATTTCTCCTGCTATGAAATAATGACTAACCAGAGCACTGAACTCTGATAGGCAAAAACTCATCAAGTATTTGCAAGTGTTCTGCCATTTGTCCCTCTGTGCTCACTAGAGTTGTTAGCACTGAGCTGAGACTAAGGAGGAAAAGCCCCCACACAGCAGCTGGGCCTACAGCCCAGACTAAGAAGCATAGAGAAGGGTCATGGAAATCACCCTGAAGTTGTTCCCCACGGCTGTAGGAAGGGACCAATTTTGCTTTACCCAGTTGTGATCCCCAGAAAGGCAGATAAACCCCATTCTGCTTTTCTGTGTGTGTACTTAGAAGGAGTCACATTCAGACCACAAACAGAAAACAAGCAAGAGCCAGATATAATTATTTCTTACCAGGATTTAAGGATCTGAGATTTTAGGGTCCTGAGCAACACAAAAGCTTCAGAAGTAAATAGACAGATTCTGAAAAAGCTCTGAAAGAGACCAAGGAAATGTTAACACTTTAACAGTTAAATCAGCTTTCCTTATTCTATATAGGACTGCAGTCCCCAATCTGTAGTCCTCTGTGGTTTTCTATAGCAAAGGAACCTCTTTAAGAAGTTGAAATTGAGGCTGGCAGGCAGCACAAAATAAAACATAGCTTGCAGCACATGACTGGTGTGAGTGCTGCACTCATGACCCTAGTAGGCAGAGGGCTCCTCCAGCTCCTTCCCCTCACCCCAAGCAGCAGATTTCAGCCCTCAGCCAGGACAGACCTTGTGCTCTGCAAGGCCATTTCCAAGGGACCAGAAACGGTGACACCAGCAGATGGTTCTGTGGCCAAGGAGAAAAATAACAGGGGGTGAAAAAACAATAAATAAAGTGAAACATATTGAAAAACTGCATCTTCGTGGATGGAAATGGAAAGCATAGCAATGACAGCAGAGCAGCAAGGTCCCAAGATACAGCAAGTGAGGATCTGCTCAAAATCTACAGCCATGAGCACAGAAAAGAGAGGGGGAAGGAAGAGGAGGAAGAAGAACAAAAAAAAAACTTACCTTCTAAAGACCACAGTTTTGCAAAGACCTCCTACAACAGACCCACACCTCCACTTCCAGCCCTTAAATGAGGTCTGGGAAGGGGTGGATCCTGGCTGCACCCCTTCATCACTCAGCTGCATTGCATTGCATTGCATTGCATTGCACCGCACCTGTGCTCCACTGGGTTGGCCCTGCCTTCCTACCAGGTGCTCAATCACTGCTTCAGGCCTTGACTTACCATTTCTGCTCCAATCCTCCAGGAAGAAATTCATTTACCTCTTCGTTTTAGTTCCCTTGTTAAGGGGAGCCCAGTCAGGATGAAGCCCAAAGAGTATCCAAAGAGTAAGTCTTGTAACGGTGTAGAAACACCCAGACTGGATTGAGTGCTCCAGTACTTAGACTCAGTGATCCTTATGGATCATTCATGAACTCTCCCAGCTTGGGATATTCAATGGTTCTGTGATACTGCAGAATGCAGTTTATAGATGAGTTTATAGATGAAAAATCCATTTAGCAAACCTACTCTTTGTCTTGTTACGTTTAAATGTAATCAAGATACCACTGTTAGTAATACATCCTCTGTGTTTCATGGGGCACACAGAGAAAGATTGGAGCAGAGGGCAAAGCTGAGTGCCTCGGGAAGATGTGTGCATCTGGGTGGTCATGCATGGAGCAAAGAGAAACCAGTTCTACAAATGTACCGGGAGATCATCTTCCTTCTCTTGGCCAGAGCTGGAGTTAATGTGTAAAAGCAGAGCTGGCTCCACCTGACACAGACTGGGCAAAGCAGTTATTCCCAATGAAATCCATGACCATTGCAGACTGGAAAGCAATACACGGACATTCTTCTCTCCCCTTGCTTCACATTTCACCTTCTTTCCTTTTGGATGATCCTATTAAAAGCAGAAGATATTTCACGTACATTAGGTGCTCAGCTGGCATAAGCTGGACTTTGGAAAGTTATTGTAATTTATACACCCTCAGGATCTAGCTGTAAGCTCTTCATAAAGCAGTCAAGCCCATGCCTTGTAGAAATTTGCTCTCTGAATGAATCCAGATCATTTTAGCACAGGATACCTTTTGATGCTTGAAAATCTGGCCGAAGAGCCGTCAGCAAAGGGAAATAATGGGAGGAACAAATTATCAAATTATCAAATTTGGGACAGGTGTCCCCCAAAGAGAGGCTGGGCTGCCTGTGACCTTCCTTTGAAAGGCTCATTTTGTGCACCTCCCGTACGACCAGTTCTGTTACACATTAATAGTCTCTTTCCATAGCAACACCTGACCCTTCCCTCCCCTTGCTGTGATTATACATACATATATACAGATATATACAGATATATTTTCCCTGCCTGGGGAAAGGATGGACAGCTGACAATTTTCTGTGGCATCAGCACAATTTAATGAAAGGAAGGCTTTTCAAACAGCAAGAGAGCTGGAATGCTTCTTTAAAAAGAGAAATATGGGGAGTCGTGGGATCCACAACTGTGTCAACAGCACAACAAGCTGTTATCTGTCGCTTCAACCTGGCTCCTGCTTCCAGAAGACTGTACAGTAACAAGTACTGAATAAATGTGGGTGACAGCACTTTGGAAATGGGCCACTGCCAGTGCAGCTGCAGGGGATGAGAGGTGCAGGAAAGAGCTCTGGGCTGGGAAAGGCGATGGTCCACTCTGAGGTAACAGTTCTCTCACAGACAATGCGTTAATGTTGGTCTGCAAGAGCCTGGCTAAAGTCCCAGCCCCACTCCTACCATTGCTGGTTACTGCTTTTTGAATTTGAAAAAGGTGTTTTGTGTTTGAAAAATCTTTCACGGCATTGTTCAACCCGTGGTATGTAAAGAAGGTTGGGCACAGCTCAGCCCCCTGACACCTCCTGCAAGAAGAGAGTACAAAGACAACAGAGTTGTACCCAGGAGGAAAGCAGTGCCCAGCAGTGGAGCACATAGAGGCTGGAGAGCAATTCCTTCCAGAAAATATACCATGTTTACGGGAAAGCAGAAGTTTGGACAAATACAGAAGCAAGAATTAAAGCTGTGCACAAAGCAAATCTGTAACCAAAGGGGAAAAATGTGATCAGGTCCAAAAACACACCATCGAGCCACTCGGAGTCAAGAAAAGAGCTGCTATTAAAAATCCCTTGGAACAAGGGATAGCATCTCTTGATAAAGCAGGTAACACACGTGAGTGCCACCCAGCACTGGGCCACAGATTGGTTCCACGATGCTGGAATGTTGGGGTGAGAAGAGCAGGTCCTGTAGGTTGGTCCAATATGGTTGGTTTCAGGCTGGAGATGCATTTGGAGGAGTTGAATCCTATAGGACAAACTCGGGGTAAAAGCAGATTCCCTGATTGTGTTAACAGAGAAACAAAACAGACTTTTTGCACTGATAGAGCTGCTGAATTATAAAACAATAGCTTGCACAGAAAGACACCTTTGTATCTAGGAAATCCAGCACAGGATGGATCCGCAGCCTAGAGATAAGGGAGCGGGCAGGTAAATTGAAGGCTGGCAATGACCCAGCACTGCAAAAGAGAGCACTGGAAAGCATCAAGTGTGTGCTACTGATACTCAGCGCTCTGATGTGAAGAAAAGGTATTATCCAGGGGAAAACAATCATTCATAGGGGCCAAGAGATTAGGGAGCATGTTTGTTCCAACTGCGAGGAGCAGGAGGCAGCCTCCCAACATACCCAAAGATGTTAGCATCTCTCATTAGAGCTTATGATTTTCTTCTCCTTTTCCTCTCCCCGATGAAATAGATATTCCAGTTTGTTGTGCCTGAAACATTTTGATTCATCCCCAAAGATCCACAGTGAGGATAAAGCTCGGGGGGCCATCAGTTCGGGATCCCTGGGTTCACAGCCCTGCAGCAACGCCGCCAGAGAGGCTGAAACAAAGCAGGGTTGAAATTCCCAATTTGTTAACCTTATGGACCCTCTGAGGTTGCTTACAGCCATAAGAGTGAAAAAGGATGGAGAAGGAGGAGGGGAAAAAAAAAAAAAAAAAAAAAAAAAAAAGGCAGTGCATTCCTTGCTTGATATTATTATCCTTGGACCAGCCTGGGCTGGGGACCACTGGGGCAGAACAAAGAGCCAATGCAGACATCGGCGTGCTCAGACGGAGGGTCCCACTTGCTGAATGAGCCAAAAACTTTTGACTTTTTAATCCCAACCTCAGTCAGAAGGTTATTAGACCAATGACCGCTGGGCCTAAACCAACAGCCAGCCCCTGGCTGACGATTCCTCCCGATTATGCTAATAAAACCCAGGACTGCTTTGAAGCCAAAGGATGTTTCTGCTCTCACCGTCCACTGAGAACCACATGTGACGCTCCCTGAGCGTGGTTCCTCCGGCATTCTTGTGCATCACCGATGAAATATGGTCCCACTAAAGTCAGAGGCAAATTGTGTTCAGCTGTGTTTCAGCAGTGCAAATACGCTCACATGTAGGTGTAAAAAAAGCTGCTTCCAATACAAAATAAGAAATTCTCAGGCAAAGGCAGCTTCTTTAAATAAACCTGAAGGGGAAAAGGCAGCAGGGATCTGTTAGCAGGAAAGTTTGAAGCAGTTAAGCTCTCACTGGAGGGCTGTATCCTTCCTCTGTATTCACACCAAGCTCTGAACCCTGAGGCTGAGTTAAGGGTTCATTTCTAGAAAGATATCCAAACCTGATGGTAAAGATTGAGATGACAACAAACTCACCGAATCCTTTGAAATAACAGTTCAAGATAGATTCTGCAGCTTTAAAATGCTGTTTAATTTTGACATTTTATGAATAAGATGCTAAAAACCCAAGAGGTCAAATTCTGGTCCCAGGGTATGGCTGCAGCTCCGGTCCATCCCCACACAAACCCAGCACAGGTTTGGTTATGTTCTGCCTTTGCACCAAGATGTGAATCACTGTCTGGAGATATAAGGCAGGAGAGCAGGAGTGGTCCCCAAATAAACCCCCTAACAGGCAAAGTTCTTTTCCATTTCTTTAAGTTACCATCTTTTTTTGATACAACTAATTGTACTGGAAACAGCATAGTGTTGCCCACGGGAACTTGGGCTTCTTGGGCTTCACCTGAAGTTGCTTTATTTCCTCCTGCAGAAGAGTGTGCCCAGATTGCCTTTAGCCCATTCAAACACCCAAAGGTTTAACCAGAATGCGACTTTAATTTTCTTTACCATTTCATACCCCTCTTCTTTTACGAAGAATCCCATCTGTTTCAGGGCACGCTGAAGCGCTGGGTGGGGGGCAGAGGCTCGCAGGGTCAGCCCCGAAGGTTCGCTAAACCCCGAATCGACGGCAAAATAAATCGCTGCCCCGTTCCGGCTGTGCGCATTCGGGACGCCGGGCTGAAAACCGCCCTCTCGGCGCCGCGCATTCCCTGCTCTCCTCCGCGCCCCTCCGCGCAGCCGGAGCCGCGTCCGCGCAAACCCCGCGGGTGGAGGGAAACGGCGGTGAAAAGCACCGATATGGGGAGAGCAAAAATCGCCCAGAGGGCGCGGGTGCGATGCGGGAGTGGCTGCGTGAGATCCGCGGGTGCGCGGGATCCGCGGGTTTGGGGCCTGAGCCCGGGGCCCACCCGGAGCTCCGGCACGGCCTGAGAGCTCAATTAGCATTATCTTGATGAATTTATAGGCAGCGAGTCCTTGCTGTGCCTTTCAGAAGTCGCAGGGCATTCTGTCCCCATCTGTTCCTTCATGATTATTAGTTTCTTTTTCTTCTTCTTCTTCTTCATTTTTTTTTTTAATTTTATTTAATAGTAATCGTTGACCTAATATATATGGCTGGGGGAGAGGGGGAAGATGAGACCCCTACAACGTCAATCAAAACTCTTCCTGAAGCCCTCCCCACATGGACGCTTTCTGTCTCCCAGCGGTACCGGCAAGATGTTCTTAGACAAATACATGATTCTATTAATGAGCACTTATATTTGCTAAGGAATGCAAATTCTTTCTCTCCGTGTATTATTAGCCGTATCAGAATGTTTGTCCTTTCAGTCCTCTTTGAAGTTGAAGGAGGAAAGGCTGTTATGTGGCACTGAGAAGAAAAAAAAAAGAGAGGGGGGGGGGGGGCAAACACTTCTAACTCCTCCGGGTTTTTATTTGTTCTCTTGCCAAAAACGCCAAAGGTAGCAAAAGTTACAGAAATTATTTAAAATGTGTGGTTTTGTTTTGTTTTGTTTTTTTTCCTCCAAATTAGGTAGATTTTTTTCTTCCAACTGATCGTCCCCTTTGAGTAATAACGGGATCTAATGGACAGCCTGCTTTGAATTGACTCGATAAAATAGCCTCTGTGATGCTCGAGAGAATCTATTACGAGTTGGAAGGGAATAAATCCCATTGCCGCCCCGACCGCGGGAACGCCGCGCTCAGCGCACCGAGCCCCCGGCCCCAGCCCCCCTCCCCTCGAGGGCCGCCCCATCCCATCGCTGAGCCCGGGGGGGTCGGGAGGTCCCGGTGGGGCTGAGCCCGCTGCCCGCTGCGCGGTGCGGTGCGGAGCGACTCCCGCAGCTCCATGGGACCGCATCCCCCCGGCGCAGCGCAGCCTTCGCGAGCGCAGCGGTTCGGCTGTAGTTTGGATTTTTTTCTTTTCTTTTTTTCTTGCGGATAAACGAGGGGGAAAAAAATAAAATAAAATAAAATAAAGAGAGCCCGTGAGCCGGCGAAACTTTTGTCGTGTATCACTTTTCCTCTTGAAAGGTGTTATAACAGCAATTCAATTACAGTAAATAGTGTACATCATCTTCACAGCTGGAAAATTCTGTAACTAACTGTGACCAAACGCTGTAAAGGAATATAGCTTAACCAGTATTACTTTTTTTGTCGCTGACCACAGGTTAATTAATTTCAAGGAGCTTAGTATATCTAAACAGAAACACACTGTGATGCTGGCAAGAAATCATAAAATATAAAACGTGGAATTAGGGAGATCATGTGAAATCTCCGCTGCGGCATCGGTGCCTGGGAACGGTTCCGGCCGCCCCCTGGCAGAGCCTCCCCGGTTCCTTCTCCCCCAAACCCAGCAGGTCCGCAGCGCTTTGCTGACCCCAGAGGTGCACACGCGGGTGGGGATGGATGTGCCACACACTGAGACATGCGTGTGCTAAGAGCCAGCTAAGTGCAGCGGTATATAAACGCATAGATCTATATACGTTACAGGCCGTAGGTATAGGCTTTGGCTGAACATCATTTTTCAGCCCGAAGGTAAAATGTCAGGGCTGCGAGGTGCGGGCGTAATGCAGACGCGATCTGAAAGCAACCCTAAATCACCCATGTAAAAAACCTGAGTGAAACTCCCCATAAGTCAAGCGCAGCTCTCTTTTCAATTAATGGTAATATTAGCTGCCGTCTCCTGTTGCAATTCGGAAGATTTAAGGGGGATTTAATTTACTCGCGGCTATATGAAAAGGCGTTCGGTGCCGTAGGAGGTGTTTGCAGTTCAGCACATGGAAGTGATGTTTCCATCTCACGGAGGAGCCCCGTGCCCTGCCCCAGCCCTTCCCCTGTGCCCGCGGGGCTGGAGGAGCCGGCATCGGATCGGGGTCGGTCCGGCTGCGAACACTGAGCCCGTCCTGAGGGGAACGCTGGGGGAAGTGGGACGGGACATCTCTATTTCGGGTGTTGAGGTGATGTAGGCACACATATGCACCCAAAAATTGAGCGGGGTGGGAGCCAGGTGGATTTCGCTGAGAAAGCGAGACAGGATCGGGCTCTCTTGCCAGCTCCTGACCGGGATTAGGGACGCCAAAAAAGGGTGCCATTAATTTCCACATTTATTAGGGAGCTGTTGGCCACGTTTCAAAAAAAAAGAAAAGATTAAAAAAAAAAAAGAGAGAGCGAGAGAGAGCGAGAGAGAGAACTCGAGCAAGGAAAACTTTCTGGAACAAAATCTCTCTCTCCAGCTCCGGACCATCCCGTTTTCTTTAAAAGCAAAGCAAGCAGCAGTTGTCGACCCCAAACCGCAGTCCTCAGCCCCAGAACAAAGGTCCGACCCCCCCCCCCAACGCTCCCGCTCTGCAGTTGTCAGGACAAACTTATCCATCTCTGGGCTGAGAGGAATACAAATTCTCTACCTCCTCTCCCTCCGCCTCTCCAAAACGTTCCGGAGGAGCGTCACTAACTGCTCCCCTCACTCCCCGCTCCGCCCGCGACTTCAGGAGTTCATTTTTTGACTCTTCCCGAGTTACAATTTGGGAATCGAACTCCCGTCCGAGTCTTTGCGCTGTCGGCAGCGATTTCTCCCTGCGGAGTTCGTTTGGTGCTGCCGTCCCCTCTCTCCTCGTGACGGCTCCCAGGGCTGGACGGGACGCTTTTTGGGACCCCACATAAGACCGCGATGCACTGACGGGTTGCTCCCGAGGGCGGCTCGATCGCAAAGAGGCGTTCAGAACTTCCCTCGGTTCCCTCACCTTTTTGTTCCCCCGAATTCACTTTGTTAGGGTAAAAGCGGAAAATTCGGCACGAACCCGAACGTACGTCATAGTTGGGCAAAAATACTTTCTTTACCCATGGGGAGGGAAACAGCTCTTAGAAATACCTACTTCTGCCCGTCCCCACCCGCCGTCGAATCCTTTTGACCTTTCTGCTTCCTAACTCTTTTTGTTTTCAGATTTCACTCTATATTTCCCCATCCCTAAAGCTGCACCCGAAAACGCATCTCCAGATTCAGGCGGATCGCCTGAACCCCCTCATTCTGCTTCATCTATTTTGGGGGGTGAAGTAAAAATACCAATCCCACACCAACAGATATTTCCGAGCGTCGTTAAAACCGACCCGAGGCTGAATGTCCGAATTATTTTACACCACTGTTTTATTCTTTTAATTCCTGTTTATTATCTGCGGGGAATCGCTCCCACCGCCGCGTAGGTTCGTTTGGGTGACATCGCCCCGAAATATTCCCCGCGGAGTTCAATGCTCATCAAACGCATCTCCAAAGTTTTTTCCTTCGCACCCTGAAGTTCGGCGGTGATTTTCTGGCTTCAGACTATCGCTCTTCACTTGGAAAATGCGGGGTGCGCGCAGAGCAGGGGGTTATTTGTTAATTAACCGGTTACA
>NW_024962269.1:13167857-13171065 GCF_019238085.1 Lagopus leucura | reverse complement strand
GGGAGGGGAGAGAATATTTAGTTCATTATTGAGATGTCATTCGCCGGAGGTACCGCTGTCAAATTCGGATGGGCGGAGGGTGGGGGGTGGAGGGGGGTGGAAAACTTCACTTTTTAAAGTATTGACTTTATTATCGGCGATGCAAACCTCGCTCTTTGGGGCGCCCTGCAGAGGATGTTTCCTGCTGCCCGGCTCGGCAGCAGCTCCCCTCACTCCGAATCCTTTCGTGTCCCGTCTAACTGCTAACAACGTTCCTCTTCCTTGTTAATAACTGCTTTTCTTTCATTGAGAATAAATAGATATACGTCTAAAGCCACCTTTCAGACGGCAGCTTCTCTGTCCTCCCTTCCACCTGGGGCAGCTCCCGGAGACGTGGAGGGGGAGGCTACAAAATTAAACAAACAAACCAACCCCCCGTCCCCTCGGCTGGGAAACACGGGGCAGATTTCTGTATCCCTTCGCACCTGAGCTCGGGGAGAACCTGGGGACAAAGGGCAGCGGCCCCCAGCCCCGCACAGCCCCGCGCAGCCCCGCACAGCCCCGCACAGCCCCGCGCAGCCCCGCGCAGCTCCCGAGGAGGAGCGCCCCGTGCCGCTCCCTTTCCCAAACCCATCCCGCTCCTTTCGGCAACTAAACCCGCATCGTTTCTTTATTAGAAACTGCAATAATTAGACCTGAGCTGAGTTAACTACACTTCCTCCTGGTCAACAAATCAATAGCAATTCATTTGCGATAGCTGAGATGATCAAACGCTTCCTATCGCACCTGACCTTTCCCAAAGAGTTGTAAAATGGAATACAGCCGGTATGTCTTTTTACACGGTTCTCTTTTGCCTGATTTGTCATTTACTCCAAAGGGGACACTTCGTGTTTTCCATTCCCGTCTGCTATTCGGACCTTAAACACCGTTTCTTACAACGATGTAATGATTCAAATGAAACCGTAACGATATGGGATCTTCGTGGTGAAAATAAGCTCTTTACAACTGAGTTTAGATTAAAAAATAGTACATAATTCAATATGTCTCAATGTATTTCGTGGAAGTGCATATGGCAGATTTTTACGTGTGACATGAACATACGTGTAGCCAGCACTGTACTGCTACACACACAGCTTCCGAGGACATTAATTGATCTAAAATTGAAATTGTAGAGGAGAAGGGGGTGATGGGGTGGGAGGACTGCAAAGGGAGAGATCAGAAACGTTTAGGTGCGGGGTATTAATTATAAAACACAGAACTCTTTTCGCTTTGCTTGATAAGAAAGCGCCTTCCCCCGCTCCCCCTCTCGCTCCCTCTCCCTCTCTTCTATTGGAAAGAGGATCCTAAATTCCTTTTGACTGATAGGAAGTTACAAGACAAGATGCTATTTTCTCTTTCTTTTCTGACAACTCTGTCATCCCGGGGATCACAGCCATGTCAGAGTGTCTGTCTGGGAGGGAAGGGAAAAAAAAAAAAGAAACCAACCCGCTGAAGCCTGTGGCCATCTTTGCATCAAAATTTTCCAGACCTCTATTTTTGATTGTGATCCCGCTGATCTGAGTTTGAAATGCGAACGCAGCAAAGCCCCTAAGCCTTCAATCGTGTGAAATTTTCAAAAGATCTCTAGAAGCAATCTCAGGCTGTCTGACCCCTGACAGGCGGAGATCTCTTTATACCTCTCTCTGCCAGCACTTCATTTGGTGGAATATCTTTCAGATTTGCACCTCCAGATGACAACCTGAGTGTTTATTATGTGTACGAATCTGAAATCTTCACCGCGGTGGAAAGGAGACGTCTTAAACATCATATTTAATTTCAGATCACAATTACCTGCTCCTCTTTTGCTTCTAATTATCTATTCCTCCCTCCTCTCTGCGGCACGTTGATATTTTGTTGATTCTCCCTTTTAATCAGCCTTTCTCTCTTCCCTTCTTTCTTTCTCTCTCTTTTTTTATAATCGTATTAGCGCAGTCCACGGGGGAATTAAACATGTCACGGTGGACACACATCATGGCGATGTGGGAGAGGGAACCCGAGCGGGGACCGCGCGTCCCTGCGGCTCTGCCTATACGTGCGTGCGTATCGCTGCCGTTAGGAACCAGGTTGTTAGTATGCTTCATCTCCCATTAATCTTTATACATCAATTTAAATTGGCAGCGGTGTTTATGTTTTCTCCCGTGACGTAGCAGCAATGTCATTTGGTAGCAAGCAGAGCAGCCCTTTTAACGTTCCTCCCTTCGGAATGGGAAAAAGTGGGGGGGGGGGGGGGGGAGGGGGGGGGGGAGGGGGAGTTGAATCCCCCAACAAAACACCGCGTAACTTTTATCTCTGTGCGGTCCTTCGCCCGTCTAACAGCAGCCCCGGCCCTTCGCGGCGTCTGTCCCGGTGGTTTCCCGGCAGCTCGGTGCCGTTATCTCTCAGCTCCGCCTGACGGCACGGCGCTGCGTCCCCCCCCCCCCCCCCCTCGGCCCCCCCTCCAACCCCGCACCCCCCTCGTCCGCCCACCCGGCTCTCCCCGCACCTCAAAGCGGAGCGGAATGAGGCACCTGCAGACCTGAGGGGGGGGGGGGGTGGAGGGGGGGGGGAAACCGCAGCCCCACGGAGCGTCCCTCAGCGCCTGCAGAGGGGTTCGCTCCTGCCCCAGGGGCCGCTCAATTTGTCCTCACCCCCGCGGCACAGCGCACAGCCGTCATTAGTTTAAATCGCCCCGAAATCGGCCGCGTATGTGTTCGGCTGTTTCTGTATTTATCCATTTTTTCCCATAAAACTTGTATTAAAACAAAATGTTACTTTTCTTTCTCTCGGGAACTGTATATAGAGACCCTCCCTTTTTGAAATAGACCGCAGGGACTGTCATTAGATCAGATGGCAAGCCTTTATAGAAAGTGTTTTGCATAATTACATACCAAAGCCAGAATAGTCACCCTCACATTTTATGGGTCACAAACCATCAACAATTGGCACATTATTGTCCAAGAAACCTCAGTCCATTCACCGATAGAGAAAACTAGACTGCCTAATCTAGAACTGAAGAAGATTGAAATTTCTTCTAACAAGAACCCAGAGAAGATTATTTTCAAACTGACAACGTGTTTACATATAGTTATAAAGTTCAGAGGACCGGTGGGGAGAGAGAAAGGGTATAAACCACTAAACATGATTAAGAATCGCACAGTGGCCTAATATAGATGGTTCATCAAAAAGGAACAGACTGAAAGCTCCCCCCCCC
>NW_024962269.1:13147455-13149985 GCF_019238085.1 Lagopus leucura | reverse complement strand
GGGGGGAAAATAAAGTTTTAATGACATGTATGACATATTAAATTAGGCAGTTTTACAATTGGGTTTGAATGTGATGCTAACTGATTACAACTGTGTTATCAAAAGGGTGATAAGATTTATAACTCCGTGAGCACAAGCCTCTCCTCTTAATGACAATAGATGTTCAATAGCAGAAATCTGGTTTCTATTTCCCAAGAAGAGACGCTGTGTGTCTCCGTTGCCCCTTTATTACCGCAGGACTCAAGATCCTCTCTCCAACAGCTTGGCACTTGCAAACCCACAGGCCGGGAATACCTTTATGGTCCCTATTAACTACTGGGTTATTTACACTTTCGCTGGTGCTTCTCACTCAATACCCGTATCACATCCGACGGATAACACAGTCCCGCTCCGGCCCTTTCGCTGCGTGGTTGGGGTTTGCAGTTCGCGTTTCTTTGCTTTACAACATTATGGGGGGAGGTGGAGGGGGGGGAATTAAAAAAAAAAAAGAGAAAAAAGCAGCGCTCTGTCCCTCACACCCTTCTCCTCCCCAGCTCCCTAAACCAACACATTAAGCAAACTTTAAAAACTGGGTTCCTATTACAAAGCAGCGCCCAGGACTAACTGCTTTAAAATTACTGCATAATTAGATTTAGTTGAATTTCACCATTAATTAGGCAGCCGCACTGCGGGGAGCCTTTGAAATCTGAGAAAATGGGAAAAATCATCTGAAGCACGTTTTTTAAACCCGACTTCAATAAATCCTGACAAGGCCCGCATTGCTCCGTGTATCTCTTTCCACCCTACAAAGCAAAGCGGAGCGAGCGCGATCCCCGGGACCCACGAAAGTTTTAATTAAAATAAAAAGAACCCCCCAGCCGGCTTCCCACCGCCGGAGCGCCTCACAGCGGCCCGGTCCTCCCCCTCTCCGCACCCCCCGGCCTCCCACCCCTTTATTTTGGCGCATCTGCCGGTGCTCCCCGAACCCACGGCGGGTCCGACCCCGGTGGGTCGCGCTCTCACGGGGGAGTCGCTTCCCCGGTTCGCCGCCGCGCTCAGCGAGCGGCGCGGCTCCGCGGGGCTCCGCGCCCTCCGCGCCCTCCGCTCCGCCACCCGCGGCCGCCCCCGCTCAGCTTTCGGGCCCCCCGCGCTGCCGCTGGAAGCGGCGGATCCGCGCGGCGCGCAAACCGAGGCCGGGGCCGCCATGTTGTGGGTTGCGGCACATCGCAATGCCCGGCGCGGGGCTTTTCCCACGCGCTTCCCACCGCGGCTTTTCCCTCCCCGTCGCGCGGAGAGAGGGTTCTCCCTCCCCCCCTCCCCTCTCCAACCCCCCGGGTGGGAGCCCGGAGGGGCCGCGAAGCTGCGCCCGGCCCCGGCAGCCCCACGGGCGGGCCGGCACCGCCCGCCAGGCGCCTCCTCTCGCCCCAGCCCTCCGCTTTTGTCTGAACTTGGGAGAGCCGCCTCCCCTCCGCGCCCCCTCCGCGCCCGCGCAGCCGCCTCCCCCCCCACCTCCCCACCGGCGGGGCCGGGGAAGCTTCGGGCGAGCGGCGGCGCGGAGGAAGAGGAGGAGGAGGAAGAGGAGGAGGAGGGGAGGCGAAGCCCTGCGCCCGAGCTGCGCTCTGCAGCTCTCGTTCCGGGTCGCCTTCGGGTCTCTCCCCGCCAGTCCCCGCGCCCGTGGTGGGGAAAGAATCGAGATTTAAAAACCCAAACAAAAACAGAAAAAAGAATTAAAAAAAAAAAAAGAGAAAAGAGAAAAAAAGAAAAGAGGGAGGGCTTGGGGGGGGGGACGGCAAGGGAAGAAAAAAATAGACTTAAAGGGAAAGAGTCGCCATGTTTAGCAGCTTTTTTTTTTTTTTTTTTTTCTTCCCTCTTTAAAAAAAGATCTCCTCAATTCCACATAGAACAAGCTCCTCGATCCCAACCCTCCTCTTTTGTCCAATTCAATCTTTGGATAGATCTTTTGTTCTAACTCAGCATGAAAAGAAAAACTTTCTTTAAATGCTATAAACTTAAAACTAACTGCAGTCCCTAAACAAATCCCGCTCGGAGCAGAGCAGACCCGTCTAGGTCTGCATATCCACGGGGCTCGTGCGTGCGGGTGTGCGTGCGGGTGTGCTCTGATTGAACCCTGGTGCTTTTCTGTTTACTATTATTCTCAGCGAACCAAAGCTTGCTGCGAGGAACTTATAAATACAGAGAGAGCTTACAGGCTTTACGACATAAAAAGCGGAGAATGTTTTGGATTTGAAAATCATAAATTATAATTTAATGCCAATAACAATTTACAACAAATGGTTGTTTACAATAAACTAACACAAAACAAACAAGTCAAGATCCTGTGTTCTTAGTAAGCATAAAAACTTCACACACACACACTCACATGGATAGCACTTGCAATAGAAAAAGCTAAATCTAGAGGTCAGCAATCCCCTGCAATAATAGTATATTTATATATTTATAGATATTTATATATTTATAGGAAAGGAGCCATGATTCAGATGGAGAGCCCCGCTCGGCTCACAGCCCTGCGCCCTCGGCCCCAGCAGCCACA
>NW_024962269.1:13145260-13147355 GCF_019238085.1 Lagopus leucura | reverse complement strand
ATGGATGGATGGATGGAATGGATGGATGGATGGATGGATGGGTGGGGGGGGGGGGGGGGGAGGAAGGGGGAGAGAGAGGAGAAAATAAAAATGACCCGCAGACGCACAAAACCAAAGAGCAAAGCCCTTCCTTCCGAACCACCTCGCGTCGCCCCGAGCGCTCGGCTCTGCGGGAGGCCCTGCGGGACGGGGCTGCGTGGCCGGCCGCGCGTGGCCGTGTGCGGGGAGCGGGGAGCGACCCGTGGGAGCGTCCGTACAGCCCGAGGGAAAAAGCGTGAGGACCGATCCGCTGGAGGGGATATATACATGAAAAACCGACTCCTCGGTGCTAGAAGCTACAGCCACTCCAATTGAAGACCTCTCAATGACAACGATAGATGGCAACTACAGAGCGTTGTAAAAAAATCACACGTACTTCAAGAAAACTCATTGCAAACAACTGACCTATATTTACAATACTGCTATTACCTTGCTTGAATGATCTTGTGCGCCTATGTCAGACATTTACAAAAGATTTTCGCCCCATTCTGATCATAAAATAGATACTGATCTCCAGATTTCTAATACTTCACAACAATACCTTTCCTACGCAGGCACTTCAGGGTGACAAAAATAAGGGCCTTTTTTTTTTTTTTCTTTTTTTTTCTCTCTTTTTTTTTTTTTTTTTCCTTCCAGAAAATCCATTTTGAATTACCAGGAGGATTTGACGAATGGGGGGTTGCTGGTTCACCGTTTCAGCACCGGTGCTCCCTCAAACCACAGATCAACCACCAACTTCAGTCCTCCGCCCCCAGCCCGGAATTAAACAGGTAAATACACTACAATACATCTGCTACAAACTTACTGTGACAAGTAAACAAACCAATCGCCTATGGGCCTAAAGGACTGCAAACTATAGAGAAGTAATGCGGTTTCTGAAAGACATTTATGACAGCCAAACAGGTTTCAGATATCAAATAATATTTTAATTTCTGAATACTTTCAATTTTCCTTGGAATATAACACACAAAGACTCGACCAAACAGTTCAGTTATTATAACTTTTACAGTATACAGAAATGTTGCACTTAAAAAACGAAACAAAAAAATAAAACAAAAAATAAAACAAAAAAAAAAACTTCCGTTTTTTTTTTTTTTTTTAAACACAAAACTGTAAACTCTAAGATACTGAATCAATCACGTTATCTATAAGTGCCAACAGTGTTATTTTGTCATGCTGATTTCAATGGTATTTTTTTTTTAAAAAGGGAAAATATCAACAATTATTATAATACAAAGGGCTTGCAAATATACAAACAGATAGAGGAGTTTAATAACAATTCATGATGAACTATGTGGAACCCAATTCGAATTACAAAAGTTCACTTCGCTTGTTTGCTTGCTTTTAAATCAAAACCGTGGTGTGTCTTGGACACAGTTCCTTCTACCTAGAATATAATCCCCACAGTTCATTTTCTGTCCGAAATATCAAAAAACCGAGATTTGGGGGGAGCTGTATGACACGTGTGGTTCATTCGGGTCTCTATAATTATAGCTCTCTCAGCTTCAAGCTTAGATTTTGGGTCACCACCTTAAGTGCGCTTCCATCACCGTGATGTTGAGTTTGTGTTTCTCTCTCTCTCTCTCTCTCTCTTTTCCTTTCTTCCTATACGATACGTTCCTGGACTCAGTTTTAATTCTTTCAGAACATATATTTTAAGGATACACAGGTTTTTTTTTTTTTTCTTTTTTTTTTCTTTTTTTCTTTTTTTTTTTTTTTTAAAGAAGCCAAGATTATATCAAAAATTATTATAGAACCACAGAATAAACTGGTTTGAAACCAGAAAAATACAAAAAAGAACAGCTATAGGTACATAGACACATAGGACAATTAATAATTTGGAAAAAAAAAAGACTTCCTTCCTTCCGTTCTGCTCATTTTCTCCAAATTTCCTTTAAATGCACTTTAAGCGAGAATTGTTTAAAAAGTTGACCCCCCCAAAAAGAAAAGGAACAAAAAAAAAAAACCAAAAAAAAAGAAGAAAAAAAAAAAAAAGAAAAAAGCCCCCCCCCACCCCCTTCCTCCTGTTTTCTCTCTCGGTTTTTTTTTCATTGCT
>NW_024962269.1:13138263-13145160 GCF_019238085.1 Lagopus leucura | reverse complement strand
TTTTCTTTTTTTTAAAGTTTTGTACAAAAAACGATAAGTAGCAACTTGGATTTTCGGAGCGACACGGGAGTTTTTAATGCATTCTGTAAAAGTTCACGTGACAGTCCCTCTCTCTCTCTCTCTTTTTTTTTTTTTTTAATTCACAGTCCATTAATTATTTTTTTTTTTTTCCTGTCTTCACTTTGCAAACTTTGTAACATCCTTTTACGTCCTCTCTTAGCAGAAGGAAATTTAAGAAACAACCAGAACCCAAATGTCATTTGCTTTCCTTTCACTCTCATCTCCCTTCTCAATTGTTATTTGATTTTGATTTTGATTTTCTCTCTCTCTCTCTCGAATATTTTATTGAATGGACATGTAAGGCCAGTTAAAACTGCTGCCAGACAGTAACATATCCCTGATTAGGGTTTCTATGGGGGTTTTACCTACCAAACGGACGAAAAACAATTGCTCTATGACAGAAGAGGAGACAGTGCGAAGGGAGGGGAGACGTAGTAATAGCTTCCCGAATCGTGTTGGCTGGTTGGGATACTGGCTCCTAACATACTCTTCCAAAGCACACTGTGACTTCTCCTGTAAACTTTCAACATGGGCTACATCAGAGAGACCACAGGCATCTAGAAGAAAGTGTATAAAAAAAATTAAAAAAAAAAGAAAGAAAGAAAGAAAAAAAAAAAAAGAAAAGAAAAAAAGAAAACAATCATCAGATTAAAAAGTTTTCTTTTTTGATTTATTTTTTTTTTTCAATCTCTAGAAAGAAGCGCGGATCGAGCGCCATCACCTCGCCCCCCAGGAGTCTCCGTGGGCATCACCCATAGGGCCAATCTCTGTCCTTTTCCACACCTCTCCCTCCTGGGGGGGGGCTGCCCGGGTCCCCCCACCTCTGGTGTGCGGGGAAAGGCCGGGGCGGGGCGGGGGGCGAGGGGAGGGGGGCAGCTCCATCTCCCCCACTTGGAAAAGAAGCGTGGGGAGCCTGAGCGTGCGATGGGAAGGCGTGCTGATGGCAGTGATGGAAATCATCATCAGAAGGCTAAAAAACCGGCCCAGCCGCAGAGAATGGCGCCCCGGATCCAGCAACAGATTCTCCCCCAGAGAAGACAACGCGTTTTTCTTCAGTCTTTGAAACTGATTTAAGTGGCCCTTTAAAACTGATCTTGTCAGTTTAGCCTATTCAGAGGCAGCCATGCAAACTGTGATCTCTCTGTTCATTTGAGCTGTTTCTTTTCCCCCCTCTTTTCTTTTCTCTTTCTTTCTTCCCCCCCCTCGTCTCCCCCCCTGTTTTTTTTTTTTTTTTTTTCCTTTTTTCCTCTTCTTCTTCTTTTTAAACCTAAAGGCCCTTACAAGAAGAAAACTCCCTGATAGGGTCTGGACATTTTTTTTTTTTTTTCCTGATACGCTAAAATACAATAACTTCCCTTTAAATCAGAGACGTCTGTGCTGAAAGAGCACAGGTTGTGACCTGACCTCCCTGTGGCTTTCCTAGGCACAGGGCTAACACATGCATATTCTGCGAGTCATTAGAACCCAGTTGTTGTGTTTTTCTTTTTTTTTTTTTTTCCTTTTTTTTTCCCCCCCTTTTTCTTTCTCTGTGTGTGTAAAAAAAAAAAAAAAAAAAAAAAAAAAAAAAAAAAAAAAAATAAAAAAAAAAAAAAAAAAAAAAAAAAGAGAAGCAGGAGCAAATCGAGTGTGTGTGCATCCCTGTGCATCTGCTTTCCATCAGTGCTGTTATTGGGGAGCTGTGTGCGGAGCCCTCCTTGTGCACTGGGCTATCTCCCCAGCATCGAGATAAGAAGGAGCGTTTATCTCGTTGGGAGGCAATTTACACGCCAGGCCTCACATTTGGAAAATAGCAATAAATTAAACAGTTACGACAGGATCGGACGATTGTTTTCTCAGAAGGCTAAAAATAATAATCATCATCATAATCAAGTGATTTGGGGAGAAAGGAGAGGTTTCGGCTCCGCTCCTCGGGGCTGCTGCAGCCCAGTGGAGGTGTGGGGGATCCGTGGGGCGTCCCCACGTGTGCCTGGACCCCAAACAGAGCCCCAGGGGCAGCAGCCCCACGCGGGACCCCCCCAATGGGTGCTCGTGGGTCACCCCAGGACCTCAGCGTGGCTGGTTGAAGGGGAAGGGGGGGAAGTTGGGAGGAGAAGGCTTTTTTTTTTTTTTTAATGTGTAAAGCAATAATATATAAAAGGAAGTTTAGGTCACGACCCAGAACCTGGACAAAGTCCAGAAAATGACTTCGTTCCCCAGACCCCCTTTAAGACAACAAGGAGCGGATTGTGAGCCCTCCTTTTCCCACATAAACTACATTTTTTTTTCCTGTTTCCTGATATCAGGCTTTAAAAAACTCCGATGAGTAATTATTTTACAGGTCCTGCTTCCATTCATATGTTTATCGCGTGGCCACTTTCCCAAGCTTCCCAATGAGCTACAGAAGAAATCTAGGGATTTTTAAACTCCATCCCCAGACTTGCAGGGCTGCAGCCTTCAAGTTAGCCATCTGAGATCACATATTGCGCAAATTAGCGAGCAGATTTAAAAATATTAATAATAATAATAATAAAAATATTTAGCCTCCAGAGTTAATATCAGGCTTATTAGTCACCCAAGTTAAACTCTAGTGCAAGCTAATTAGATTTCACAACGCACTCAATTATTGCTTTATAACTCATGCACTATTTCTAGGCAGCAAAAGTTGACACATATTTTTCCCCCCTTCGCTTTGATGATCCCAGCAGCGCCCCGAGCTGCGCTCCTCGCCTCGTGCCACCCCGGAACTGCTCGGCAAAGCGCAGCTCCTGCCCTCTGCTCTGACTTTTTCCTGCTGTCCCCGACTGCTTATGGTAATGATCCCTCCTCACCCTCTCCTCGCTCTGCACTCTGCAGCTCCTGCTGGGTACAAATGCAAACTTTTCCCCTTAGCTCCAATGACACAGAACTGCTCGCTGCCACGTTCTGTTTCAATCAGAGACAGCTCTTTGGGAAGTTGATTTATTTTATTTTATGGGATGGCAGGGAACATATTTTAAACTGAGCTTTGCGCATTTAAGTTTTTATATTTTTCTTTCATTCAATTTTTAATCCTGCAGGGCTTTCCCCCCCCTCTCCCCGCCCCCCCTTCCTGGCTGCCCATAAAATGATACTCTTTTTAAAGTGGTTTCACTGATAGGACGCCTTGTATTTAACAACATCAAACAGATTTTTGCTGCTGTTCGGATGCGTGTCATTAAATGCAACAACCCAGAGCTAGACTGTTAAATAAAATATTATTTTCAATGGGAAAAGCGCAGTCTCTTGTGGCGAATGGGTGCCTCCCCCCGAGTCCCCTCTTCCCCCTTCCCCAGCCTGACGCAGCAAGGCTCGGGGTGCGCTTCCCCGTCTATTTCTCATCGTTGCGATGGGTTATTTCCCCCTGCAGCCCATGCTGGGGGGGGCTGCTGAGAGCCGAGGCCCCGCGGGTAGCCCCCCAGCCCCACTCCTGGCAGGGCAGCGGGGCTGGCGAAGGCAGCAACACTTTGCAAAGAGCAAACACCTCTCGGAGGGGCAGGGGGGAGGAAGGGGAGAGCAAAGAAACGCTGCCTACCTGAGGTGAAGAGGACTATGGCCTTTAAACAGCTATATTCTGCGGAGTCGACATGCAACGCTTTCAGTTTTTCTACTTGCTCTTGGAAGATTCGTATGTGGTCCATAAAGGCGACCACTCGGTCAGCAGACATTGGCGAAGCGTGGAGGCCGGCGGCTGCCAGCAGCGGGGCTACGTGGAGGGGCATGGAGCACTGGGCGGCGTTGAGCACGAACAACTCGCTCCAGGTCAGCCTGAGCAGGGCCACCTGGTCTGTGATCTGCAGGTCTGGGAAGAAGGGGATATTCCTGGCCCACTCCACCGCGCTGAAGAGCATCCGAGCTGCCAGTTCGCAAATGTTCTCGATGCCCATGATGTTGTTGGGTTGCATGCACTGACTGCCAAAGCGGGAGGTGGGGTAGGGCTCTGCTCTCAGAAGAAGGGAGATATATCCGGATAGGTAGGAATGGCAGTTGAGAGGGTCCCCGTTTGTCAAGGCGAACTGACCGTGAGTTGGCTGTGTGGGTGGCATTCTGCCCCTCTGGACCGCTGCAGTGAATAAAGAAGAAACTACAGCTATTAATATCTGAATTGCTCCGAGCGCCGCCAGCCCCGAGCCCGCTCCGTGCGGCCGTGCCACGGCCCGAGCCCAGCGCGTCCCCGGCCCGGCACAGCCTCACCTCCCGCACACGGCAGGACCCAGCGATCTCCCCCCTCTTCCAGCCCTCCTACGGCCACGCTTTGTGTTTTCCTTCATTCCGACCAAAGCAGCTTTATCGATTTGGGGCTGGGGGAGAGGGCCGGGCAGGGGGCAGAGGGCACCGACACTTCGCAACCCCCGAAAAGAAAAAAGAAAAAAAAAAAAAAAAAAAGAAAAGCGAGGAGCGAGCAGCCCCAGCATCACCTCCCCCCCAGGGCCGGGCTTTATCCGGCGGCACCTTCCCGGGGAAGCGGGCCTGTGGCGTTTTGTTCAGACACTGACACGGAGAGAGGAAAAAAGGAGAGAGAAAAAGGGGCCGGGGGACAGGAGGACGGCGGGGAGGGGACGGCGGACACCGCGCTCGGGCTCTGCTCGCTGCCGGCCGCACTCCGAGCCCGGTTTCCCCCGCAGGAACACAAAGAGGAGCCCGGCAAGTCCCGAGCCCCCTCACCCTTAACCTACATAGCAGCGTCCAGACGCGCTGCGGGGCCGCGGGCTCACATTTCCCGGCTAATTTTATAGCACAAAGCCCCCATCGCCCCTCGCTTCCTTCTGGGTGCTGCTTCACCCCCGTGGGAAGGACGGGGAGAAGGGAGGAAGGAGAAAAGTGGGGTCAGAGCGAGGGGAGAGGCAGGCACACGGCGATACACACACACACACACATACACACGGAGGGAGGGAGGGATGTGTCTATGTGTTTTTAGAGGAGGGAAAATCCGGTCGGGAATCCACAGTGGAGTGCTGTAGAGCCCTCGGGAGGGTGAGTTCCATTGTAACCGTAATTCGAACCGCCTGGGTTAAGCCGCGGGCCGGGGACTGAATGCGAACGGGGAGCCCCGAGCATGCAGGGGGGGAACGCGGGGACAGCGAGCGTCCGGCGGAGCCATCGGCTCCGGAGTGGAAATCCGTCCCCGAGCAGCCGCCCCCCGGCACACGGCGACGGCCGCGGTGGGTTCCGGGGCAGCATGCGGGAGCCCCCTCCTCCCCTCCCACGGTTCTTTCTTTCAAGAAGAGAAAGTTTATTTGGGGAGGGGGGGAGGTTTCTGGTGGGGTTGAGGTTGGGGGGGGGGGGGGGGGGAGAGGTGAGCGGGGGGAAGGGAGGTTAACAATAAAAGCATAATCGTCATAATTCAAAATAATCAGAATAATAATAATAAAAGCAAACCTAAAAGGCAGCGGGTGAGGAAAAAAATAAAATTGCAAAACAAATGAAATCCCAATACCTTCCCGTCTCATGCCAACTTTGAGGCATTTTTTGAGGCGGCAGTACTGACACTGATTGCGGTGGTGCTGGTCAATGGGACAGTTCCTGTTGGCACGACAAGTGTAGCTGAGATTCCTCCTTACACTCCGCTTGAAGAAACTCTTGCAACCCTCGCAGGTAAACTGGCCGTAGTGTTTGCCACTAGACTTGTCCCCACAAACCACGCACTCAATGTGCTGCTGCTGCTGCTGCTTGTCCCCTTGGCTCTGCTGGCTCGCCGCGTTGCTCTGCGCTGGCGTGCTGGGGGGGCCGCCGGGCCCCGGGGTCTGCGGGGTGTGCGGGGTCCCGGCCGGGGGGCCCTGCACCGGCGGGGCGGGCGCTGGCTGCGTTCCCTGAGCTCCGGGCACATCGTCCTGGGGGTCTCGCCACGCACCGACTACCATTGCCATATCTATTGGACACCGTTGCCAAACTTCCTGTTCCCCCTTTATTTTCAAAGTTTGTTTGCTTTGCTCTGCAGCTCAGCTTTGCAGCAGTTTGCTTTTTTTCTCCTCCTCCTTTCTTTCTCTTTCCCTCTCTCTCCCTTTTGTTGCTTAAAAAAAAAAAAAAAAAAAGATAAAAAAAAAAAAAAGATATATCTTTAAAATTTTTATTTTTTTTCTCCTTTCTCCGAAGCTCCCCGGCGCCGAGCACGGGGAAGAGCGAAGGGAGAAAGGGAGGGGGGGGAGAGGGAGAGAGAAAGAGAGAGAGGAAAAAAAAAAAAAAAAAAAAAATCCCTTCGCCGCTGTGCCCGCTGCTCTCAGCGCCGATCCGCAGCGGAGTTGCCGGCGGAGAGGCGGGTGGTGCCGGGGGGCCAGCTCCAGGGCAGCTCGCCGTCAGCCATTCAGGAAAGCCATCAAGGCGCGGACGAACAGCCGGGGAACGCCGCGGCCGCGGGCGGCGCGGGGCGGCGGGCGGCGGGGCTGCTGGGGGCCGCTCTCGCCGCGAGTCCTGCGCGCCGCAGCCACATCCACCGCCGCGCTCCGCTTTGTGTGTGCGGGCGGCTTTTTTTTTTTTTTTTTTTCTTTCCTCCTCTCTCCGCGCTCCGTCTCTCCTCCTCCCTCCTCCTCCTCCTCCGCCGGCTTTAATTCTTCCTCTCTTTAATTCTTCCTCGCGCCGCGCTCGCTGCTTTCTCTCTGTCTCTCTCTCTCTTTTTATTATTATTATATATTTTTTTTGCCTTTTTTTTTTTTTTTTTTTTTTAAAGGGGGGGCCGCTTTATTAATTCTCCCCGCTCGCCGCTCGCCGCTCGCTCCTCGCTGCCGCCGCCCGGGCTCCGCCGCGCCGCTGCTGCCTTATGCTGCTTGTGCCGCCTCGCAAGTGGGCTCTCGCCTCCGCGCCGCCGGTGCTCACGGCGCGGGCGGGGGGGGGGGGGGGGGGGGGGGG
>NW_024962269.1:13131056-13138163 GCF_019238085.1 Lagopus leucura | reverse complement strand
GGGAAGGAGTCAACTCGCCAGCCGGGCGGGATGATAAAAGAGGGGAGCGGGAGGAGGAGGAGGAGAGGGAAGGATCACGGCGCGGCGCGCAGCATCGCGCCTCAGCCCGAGGGAGGGGGGAGAGGGAGAGGGAGGGGAGCGCGGGCCCTTCCCCCAGCGCGCCCCCCCCCCGGCGGGAGGAGGAGGGAGAGAGGGGAGAGGGAGGGGCGCGGGGGCGCGGCCGGGTGGTGTGCGCGCTCCCCGCCGGCCGCTCGCCCCGCTGGCGGGAGAGTGAACTTTGACACGACTGCTGCAACTTAGCGCACGTCGCCATGGCGACCGCGCGGCCTTATAAGGCGAGCCGGCGGCGTTTGACTGGGCGAAAGCTCCGCGCGCGCCCGCCCCCGTCGGTCCTCATTGGGCCGCGCGCGACGCCCTCTGTGCGCGGCCCCTGCCATGGCCGCCGCCGCGCGCCCGCCCGCCCCGCGCGGTCCTAAAGGCCGCCGCCGTGGGGCCGCGCGCGGATCTCGGCCCCGCTCCCGGAGCCCGCGCGGGGCTCACCTGGCGGCGGGCGGCGGCGGAGGGGAAGGCGGAGGGAAAAGCGGAGCGCAGCGACACAGACGCGCGGCGCGGGCCCTCGGGGTCACGGGGGCAGGGCGAGGCCGGGCCGCTCCGTTCCGCGGCACCTGCGGAGCCCTCCGCGCGGCCCCGGCGTGGCGCTCCTCCGTCTCGGCGCCCTAACTTTGTGCTCTTTCTATTTCCCTTTCTTTCCTCGCTCCGCGCGCTACCGCAGCCCTCGGAGCACCGCCGCGGCGGGAGCCATCCCGCACGGAGCGGGGCTTCGGCTCCGTACCACGGTCGACGGACCGAGAGAGGGCAAGGGAGCCGCGGTCGCGGCCAGCGGGCGGAGCGCAGCCGGAGCCGAGCCGCCCGCGGGTCACGGCCGCGGCCCCGCGGGGCTCCGCGGGATCCGAAGGGCTCCGCGACCCGCGCTCCGTCCCGGTGCCGCACGCAGGAACGCGGCCGGCAGCCGCAGGTGCTGCGAAGCCGCGGTTTCGGCGGGCACAAAGCCGGGACCCCGCGGGTGGGGGATGCTCTGCGGCTCCGTTACACGGCGCTGCCCGAGCACGACGACCCGTGCCCGAGCTCCGGGGAGGGGAAAGGCGTCCGTCCCCGGTAGAAGGGTGTGAGCGCCTTCTGTGACCCCGAGGACAAGGGCCGAGCTCCGGGCAGGGACGGGGCGCGAGGCGCAGAACGGTCCCACGTTGCTGCTGAGGTTGGATTTCCCGAGGAACAATAATAATAATAATAAAAAAAATAAAAGCTTCCCTGCCTCCAACCTGACAAAGTAAACAGGATTAATTCGCCATGTGCAAAAACATTAATACCGTCCTCAGCGCGGAAATCGGAAGGGAAAGCAGTTTTCGCAGCACCCACGATATTAACACACGATCGTAGCAATGCAAAGCCACTGATACACGCTCACACACCGCCGTGCCACCGATTGCTCGAGCATTAATGAAGAATGCCCGGTATTAACTATTTGCTCTTCGAGGGATGGAGCGGTGCAACTCTCCATGAGCACCATCCGCCGCTTTGCCATTTGTTTGCGAGTGGGCTGAGGCAGAGCGGGCGAAGGGAAAAATGAACTGCGGTTCATTTTGCTAAATCCTATTTGAGACCCGAACGCCTCGCGAAGAAGGGGACATTCTCCGCTGTCCTTCTCCGAGCCCCGTCACAATAGAAATGCTCTGTTTAGAAGTAAGGCTCTATTGTTTTTATTACAAATAAATAAGCGCATCCCTCCTGCCATTTTACTGCAGATGTAAATTTATTGTAATGAGAGGGAGTGGAAGGATTTATTTTGCTAAAATAGAGTTGGGGATAGAGCCGGTGTAAATCTTGGGGTTTTTTAAACAAGGAGGAAGAGAGGGAAGCTGCTTGCCTGGCAGAAAGCTGCCTTGCAGCCCTCTAATTCTTTCTAGATTAAATCGCAATATGAATAGAGCATCGAACAAATACCGAGTTTCGCTCTGAACTCAGTGGAAAGCAGTTACGTCTAACAGAATTCAATGAATTCCTCTTCTCCCTCAATGTAGTATGTGTGTGTTTTTCTCTTCCACCACACTGAAGTTCCATGAATAGGGAAAGTGGCTCCTATTGTGTGCCTCTGAACTTCCAAGTCAATGCAATTTTTAACCACTGGCTTGTGGTACTTTGAAAATCACCAGGGGCTGTCAGAGTTGGGTCCTCTGAAAAATTTACAGTGCTAAATCAGAGCATATGCTGTGAGAGAGGAAAAAAAATTGCTTAAGATTGGAGCAAGTACAGTATCTGGCTGCCCCCTAGTGTAAGTCTCTTATCTGCCTAAAATTCAACTTTAAAAGAAAAGGATCTCTTAAAGGGAAACGACTTTTGGCTCACGTATGCATACGAGAATGAAACTTCTGTACATTTTAATCTGATTAATTCCTAAGGATTTAAAATTAATTGGCTTGGGCACTCCTAGACCGGACTATAAGATTTCTGCATCAGGGTTCCTGCCAGCCCTGTGCCGAATAGGTATTTTTAAGTGATATTGGTCAGGGATGGGGGGTGGGGGGGGAATCCTGTTTTGTGATTTTTTTTTTTTTTTTTTAAACGAGGAACCGTGCCTCGCATGCGGCTGTCAGAGCAAAACACTTTTGCTGCTTAAACTCAGATCTGCGCCTTTTGCCGTAATAAAGCAAGGATAAATAATTGCCATAAAGCCTCCGCCGCGCCGCCAACCACACCTTCGGAGGGTGAGTATATTCCAGCTTCTTTCCATTGTACTTAACCAGGGAAGCGACCGGAGGGGGGAGAGAGACGGGATCTTAACGCTATACCTTCCCCACCGACCTATTTATTTATATTTTTCCCCTTAAATATATCTCTATCCGTATCCATAAGCGTTGCCAGCCGCAGCCCCGGCGCGGTCCGATCGCGGAGCCCCGTCCCCGCCCGCAGCCCCAACCCCGGCCCCATCCCCAGCCCCGGCCGCCGCTTTGGGAATGACTTTGAGGCACTTCGCAGCCTCGGACCTGGGAGCCGATCCCGGTCGTTGGGTTTGCTGGCTTGTTTGTTTGTTTGCTGATTTCTTTATTTAGCTAAAGGACGTGCTAACTGGCGGTGCTGCGATTACACAGCCTCGGGTCTCCCCCCTCCCCTCTTCCCCTCCTTAGAGCAACCCACGTAACCTTAGAAACGATCGTTTAAGACGCACGTTAGCTAACATTTGCTTTTTTGGATTTTTTGTTTTCCTTAAAAGAGAAACACAAGAATAACAACACATTGCCCGCAAAAAAAAAGTGTCAAAGAAGAAGAAAAAAAACTAGAAGTAAACATACCAAAACCATATTTGCCTTGTTCAAGGTCCCAAATCGCTTGCATCTTCCTTTTTCTACCTCTCCTTTAGTTTGGCAGGTGAAACAAACAAACAACAAAAAAATGATCAGACCGCTGTCTGCCCCCCAGAAAGATGTGCGTTGGGTAATTAAAGAGAAGTCTCCTTCGTGGTGTTTATCTAAAGCGATTGTGCAAACTGATTAAAAAAAAAAAAAAAAAAAAAAAAAAAAAAAAAAAAAAAAGTAAAGTTACAGCCTTCAGGGGGAGAAAAAAAAGGAGGCAAGGTGAAGGGAATAGATTTCCCACAACCTAAAGGGAAGTGCTTTCGATGTATTATTAGCGATCAGCCTTGGGAGAGAGGAAAAAAAAATCCTGGACACACTCTAACTTTACACAGACAAGGTTTCAGGGGGGGCTTTGTACATAGCTGCTGAGGAATGTGCGCCTCGCCTTTAAGAAAAAATCCCCAAGCCCAAGGTAGGAGATGGCTTTGAGTGATCCTTGTCTCTCATTTCATTCCTTAGAAGGAAGAGCGTCTCGCTACACCTTGTTTGGAGCTGGAAAGGCGAGACTTAGGGAAAAAAAAAAAAAAAAAAATCACAACCCACCCTTCCAATTGGGGAGGAAAAAAAAAAAAAAGAATAAGAGAGAAGTCTCCTAACTTAATGAGTGTGGGGGGAGGATGGATGCGGCCGATTTCAGCCCCCCCTTCCCACCTTCCCCCTCCCCGGCAGGCAGGGGAGAAAAAAAAAAAAAAAAAAAAAGCCAACCGCAAACAACTACAGGCTGAACTATCAACACATGCACCGAAGGGGAAAAAATATATAGTGTCCTGTGTAGGGTCGGCAGGGAACGCAAGCACACGCTACAGCAAGTTGGGAAAGAATCCGAGCTAATCAGCAATCTCTTTCTCTCTCTCTCTCTCTCTCTCTCTCTCTCTCTCTCTTTCTCTTCCTCTCCCCCCCGCTCTCTTTCACTGCCCCTGAGATCCCAGCTAGAAAGAGGTACTCCACATTTTTTCATTACCAAAAATCCGTTGCAATAATCATTTGTTGCTAATTGAAACCCTTGGAGACATTTTCCCCAGCCCCCCTCTTCACAAACATGGCAACTTTTAGACATGGCAAGCACGTTTGTTTTATTTTATTAAAAAATACGGTTCGGGGGAGGCTGAATCCTTCACCCACGAGAAATATCAGCTCACAGCCCCTTCCCAAGGGGGGAAATGGGAGCCCAGTACAGTGAGAGCTTGGGAAAATTTGGAATACATTACACCGCCTTTGGCAGGAGAATACTCTCCAACTAATGGATTCCTGCTCCTTTTTGTGTGTGTGTGTGTGTGTGTGTGTGTGTGTCGGTGTGGGGGGTTTCTGGAAAGAGGGGTGGTGGTCGTGGGGAGCCGAGCTTTTATTTTAAGAAACTGTTATGGTAAGAAGTGTGTCATACTTGACAAATGGAACAAACGCTCTTCCATTTCTTGCTTGTCCTTGCCTTAAAACGGGAATTAAGTTAACCACAGTGCTGCATGTTAATTGCATGTTTACTGGGCTAATGAAAATTACAATGGGGTTTTGCCACCTCGAACAGTGATGAAAAAGTATGAAGGCAATTGTCATTGCAGCCCTCGGGGAGGGCCGGGGCCGGGCCATGGGGGGTGGGAGGGGGGGGGCCGGGTACGAACAATATTGATCAGAAGAAGGATAAATCTTTTAACTGCTCGTTAATACCATAAATATGGGCTACACAAGTTTCCACTCTTGTTAAGCCTAATCAGTACATGGAAGATGGAGACGTATCCCACTCGGATGCATTTTTCTTATTGCCAGAGGGATGCTCGCAGCTGTGGATGCCCTCTCCCGGTTCCCCCCGGCCCCCAGATGCCTCCTCGCAGTGGATGAGCTCGAAAGGTGCGAGGAGGTGAACCCACCCTGCCCGTCCTTTTTCTCCCCTTTTGCAAATGCTCCTTTTCTGCAGAGCTCGACGGGTCGTGGTGGCAATGGGGACGGACTAAAGGGAGGAGGTCACCCCTCCCCGTGCCCCCCCCCCTCTTTATTCCTGAGCTCCGTGGAGAAGAGGAGGATGACCTGGGAACTCAGTTTGGGGGTGACCATTTTCATGCCGAAAATGAAACCCAAATGGCAAGAGCAGAGGGAAAGGTGGTGGAAGAAGGGCATTTCGAGCTCTCTTCCCCTACACCTCTCCAAAAGAGATTGCTGGAAAAAACAAACAAACAGGAGAAAAAAAAAAAAACAAAAAAAAAAAAACCCAAAAAACGGAGGAGGGGAATGCAATTAAATAGCCTAAAGATGACTTAAATCCCAACCAAAAATAATTCTAGTGAGGAGTCTCTCCCCAGTGCCGCACAGCCTCACATTTGGAATCTTTGGCCCAACTTGTGGCGATAGCTCCAACTCTGCTCCGCGAGGTCAGAGGTGAGAGCTATTTTAACCCCAAAAGCCTGCGAGTGACCAAGGCTGCGGCCGGGCTCGCAGCACTAATAGCCATAATTACCTCCTCCCTCCCAGGGACATTCCTCACAGCAGAAACGTTAGACGCCGAATTGAAGAAAATCCTGGAGCTGAACATATCTTGGGGTGGTGGTGGTGGGGAAATAACAGCGATATGAAGGAATTTCAGAGCTCTCCCTTTCGCTTGGGGGGATTGAACCCCTTTTTTTTTTTTTTTTTTTTTTTTTTCCCCCTCCTCTTTTTTTCCCCCTTTGCCAGCATTCCCAAGGCGCTGGGTCTTTGTCTTAGAAGGAATGGAGTGTCTGAATGGTGTGAAAGGGACAGAGAGGGTCGCTTCAAATCGATTTTACTTGTCCTCTCTGTCTTTTCGGATCAACGCCCTTCAATGGACACATAGGTGCTCTTTCAACCAAAAACTTGTGCAACATTTTCTGCCTGTATTGATGCTAAATACAATAAATGCTGGGCAGATTTTTTTTTCTTTCTTTCCAAAGCAGAAAGCACCCTAATTAAATTGTTTTATATGGACAGTCGAGACAGACCAATTAAGTATGCATTAGTATAAAGATATATTCGAGAGATAAGCGCTCTATAGGAGCCCTGTCTGGGCAAGGTGTGTAAAGTGTCCTCGCGAAGAGAGCCTGTAAGCAGGTTTTCATATGGATTTTTCCCCTCCATTGACTCCTATACTCAAGTAACGGACTGAATAAGTTAGCGAAAAGCCATTAGTGAAAGTGGTTTCTAAACAAAGTTAACAGGTGGACGTAGCCGGTTTTAGATTTGAATAACAGTCGCACATCTCCAACACACAGCCATGTATTTATGGAGCGTGCATGCACGCAGCGTGCGTTTACACATAGAAATGCCTCCGACCCGGGGTTGCTGTGTAAATGCACATGAAATAAAGCAAACAGCTGGGCGCTGGCGGGGGCTGCGGTGCAGGGTGCGGGATCGGGATGCGCCAAAGGCGGGCATCGCGCTGCCAGGGCTGCGCTGCGCTGCGCGGACATCCGCGGGCACTGCGCGGCGGAGCGGGGTGACTGCGAGGGGAAAGATTTCCTATCCGAGGCACGGGCTTTCCCAGGAGTGAAATAACAGATGAGGGCAAAGCACACACACGCGCGCGCTCGCGCGAACTTCTCGTTCTGTCCATTTTATCACCCTGGGAAAGCTCTCGCGTATGGCTAACCGCAGGAACTGAGCTTTAAGCTCCTCTCCATTTCCATTTTTTTTTTCCTTCGCTGCAGATTTTCCAAGTCGTTACAAACCGACCCCCCCCCCCCCCCCCCCCCCC